>NW_023397008.1:0-76130 GCF_011125445.2 Fundulus heteroclitus
CCCAGTCAGGACCGTCATGCACTCCCAGGGCATGTCAACTGTATCTACTTACTCCCGACCTGGTTGTGGCGCGCCTGAGTCGGTGAGGCACCTGGTCAAAGAGTGCAGTGCTGCTGTAGACCAGTGGGCGCAGCCTGGCTCCTTACAATTCCCGTACTTACCAGTAAGGGAGGTTGAGCTCTTAATGGGGTGAGCTGCAACATACAAGCAGCAAAGAAAGATGTTGCCAATCATTAGCTCACCCTTGCACCCTTCAAAGACGCCATATAGACCTCCATGAACTTGCTGGTGAGAAGCACAAGCAGATTCCCCCCGTGGTTGTGATCCAGATGGCAGAAGAAGAGCCTGCCAAAGCTGCAGGCTGCTGACAGCAAAGAGAGGACACAGCCACAAAGAAGCATCGCCTCTGTGCCCATTCGGACGAAGGAGCCAGAGTCACACAGGAAAAGGTCAAAGCAGCAACGGTCTGGCTCTCCGGGTGTGGCAGGTGGGAAGGAGCATCAGGGTGGGGATCCCCTCTGAGCATCGAGACTGTTTGGAAGAATGGAGTGGCTATTTTAAATTGTTAAGGAATCACCACACTCCTTTATAAATTTTAAACATCCAGTGTCACTTTGAACATTTTAAAACATCTTGATTATTTTACATGATCTGAGGTAGACATTTTGACCAAAATGTGGGAAAAGCTTTGGTCCCAGCTCCTCCCTTCTATATCCCCCAGCATGCCAGTCAACAAGCCATGCTTTTAAAGAAATTTTTTTTGTAATTGAGTTGGGAGTTAGCAGTAGTCCTGTTTTCTGCTCTTTGGGTTCTAGCATTTGAATTGGCAGGGAGATGGCCCAGATGTGATCATCAGCTGGTTGGCTGGTCTGAGGCTTCTTCATTTTGTTTATTTTGGTCAAGGCTCCCAAATCTTTTTTTATTGTTTCTTTAAAACTAACTTCAACCACTGCTATTAGTCAGAGCTTTAAATCTTCTCTGTCTTGTGACACTCGTTAAAGTATGGAACAAAACAGATTGATTAAAAAAACAAAATCCAGCCATAACCTTATAATTACCTTCCTGCCTGAGGTCATTGAAAAAACAAAAAACTCACACTTATGATTCCTAAAAAATGGTAAATACAGCTGTGGTGGACTGGTGACCTAACCAGCGTGTAAGCTAACCCATCACCTGTTGACTACTGGATATTGACCCTTGCTCATGAAATCCTCTCAGACTGGAGGATTATTTTAAGTAGCTCCCCTATTCAGGGGTCAGTACAGCAAGCCAGTACAACTTTCATTTAGACTTGACATATCTTAAGCCATATGCCTTTCCTGCCACAAGAGGAATTCAAACCCAAGTCTGACACTTTTTCAGAATCACCAAACTGTTTTTCTGGAGACCCTTATGGTACAATCCTCCTATATAATGCATAGTAAATCACCTCCAAGTGCACCCATCAACCCTTTCACCAATCCACAACTCCAACTTAGAAAAGATGGAAAGGAGACAATCACCAACTCCACCACACACCAGTCTTGTGCCGCCCTCAGCCTCTGTGGATATCATCGCCTCATCTGCAACAGTAAGACATCTTCACCACTCCTTTTACAACACATTCTCAAATCATTCCAGTTTCAGATACTAATCCCATTACCTCTCCTCCAGGATACTGATAAGAATCATTCACTCCACCAATTTCCTGCCAACTTCATTATCTGCATATATCCTCTCCTCCTCTGCACCAGTAAGAAACCATCACCCCATCTTTTACATCACATTCTCAACCCATTTCAGTTTCATATAAAACACAACTATGTCTCGCCTTAAATAGGACTCGGTTACCTGAGGGAGACTTCAGATTGTTCTGCTGACACAAGTGGTAATCAGATGCTCTTCTTCTGTGTATCATAGATTTCTTGAATTCTTAAATTTCTTGTTGCTGTCCCTCCCTTAAAGAAATCTGTTTTCTTTGTCAATGCTCAGACATTGGATTCCAACGTATTGTTATTCATCCTCTGTGTCTTTTTTCAGAACTCTCCTTAAGAACCTCAACATTGCTCCTCTGTCTGCTCACCTAGCTCAAGTGCTCCACGATAACTCGTCACTCTCTCACCACCTGCCAGTCCACCCTCCAACATTTTGCCGATCCACAACTTCCACTAAGAAAAGAAGGACCGAAGGAGACAATTATTAACTCCACCAATCTCCTGACCAACCTCAGCCTCAGTGGATATCCTCACTTCCTCTGCACTAGTACGACACTGTCTCTCCTCCTTCTACAACCTGTTCTCAACCCATTTCAGTTTCAGATACTAACCCACCTATGTCTCAACTTAAATAGGACTGAGTTTCCTGAGGGAGACTTCAGATGTTCTGCTCACACAAGTGGTAATCAGACACTACTCTTCTGTGTATCATGGACTTCTTCAAATCTTACATTTCTTGTTGCTGTCCCTCCCTTAGAGAAATCTGTTTGTCTTTGTCAATTCTCAGACATTGGATTCCAACGTATTGTTATTGTTATGTGTCTTTTTTCAGAACTCTCCTTAAGAACCTCTACACCGCTCCTCTGTCTGCTCTCCTGGCTCAAGTGCTCCTCGATAACTCATCGCTCTCTCACCACCTGCCAGTCCACCCTCCAACATTTTGCCGATCCACAACGTCCACTAGGAAAAGAAGGACCGAAGGAGACAATAGTTAACTCCACCAATCTCCTGACCAAACTCAGCCTCAGTGAATATGCTCACTTCCTCTGCACTAGTATGACACTGTCTCCTCTCCTTCTACAACCTGCGCTCAACCCATTTCAGTTTCAGATACTAACCCACCTATGTCTCACCTTAAATAGGACCGAGTTTCCTGAGGGAGACTTCAGATGTTCTGCTCACACAAGTGGTAATCAGGCACTACTCTTCTGTGTATCATAGATTTCTTGAATTCCTACATTTCTTGTTGCTGTCCCTCTCTTAGAGAAATCTGTTTTTATTGTCGATGGTCAGACATTGGATTCCAACGTATTGTTATTCATCCCCTGTGTCTTTTTTCCGAACTCTCCTTAAGAACATCTACACCGATCCTCTCTCTGCTCTCCTGGCTCAAGGGTTCCTCGATAACTCATCGCTCTCTCACCACTTGCCAGTTCACCCTCCAACATTTAGCCGATACACAACTTCCACTAGGAAACGAAGGACCAAAGGAGACAATCATTAACTCCACCAATCTCCTGACCAACCTCAGCCTCAGTGGATATCCTCACTTCCTCTGCACTAGTACGACACTGTCTCTCCTCCTTCTACAACCTGTTCTCAACCCATTTCAGTTTCAGATACTAACCCACCTATGTCTCACCTTAAATAGGATGGAGTTTCCTGAGGGAGACTTCAGATGTTCTGCTCACACAAGTGGTAATCAGACACTACTCCTCTGTGTATCATGGACTTCTTCAAATCTTACATTTCTTGTTGCTGTCCCTCCCTTAGAGAAATCTGTTTGTCTTTGTCAATTCTCAGACATTAGATTCCAACGTATTGTTATTCATGATCTGTGTCTTTTTTCAGAGCTCTCCTTTAGAACCTCTACACCACTCCTCTGTCTGCTCTCCTGGCTCAAGTGCTCAACGATAACTCATCACTCTCTCACCACCTGCCAGTCCACCCTCCAACATTTTGCCGATCCACAACGTCCACAAGGAAAAGAAGGACCGAAGGAGACAATTATTAACTCCACCAATCTCCTGACCAACCTCAGCCTCAGTGGATTCCTCACTTCCTCTGCACTAGTACGACACTGTCTCCCCTCCTTCTACAACCGGTTCTCAACCCATTTCAGTTTCAGATACTAACCCACCTATGTCTCACCTTAAATAGGACCGAGTTTCCTGAGGGAGACTTCAGATGTTCTGCTCACACAAGTGGTAATCAGACATTACTCTTCTGTATATCATGGACTTCTTGAAATCTTACATTCTTGTTGCTGTCCCTTCCTTAGAGAAATCTGCTTGTCTTTGTTCATTCTCAGACATTGGATTCCAACGTATTGTTATTCATGTCCTGTGTCTTTTTTCAGAGCTCTCCTTGAGAACCTCTACACCGCTCCTCTGTCTGCTCTCCTGGCTCAAGTGCTCCACGATAACTCGTCACTCTCTCACCACCTGCCAGTTCACCCTCCAACATTTTGCCGATCCACAACTTCCACTAGGAAAAGAAGGACCGAAGGAGACAATCATTAACTCCACCAATCTCCTGACCAAGCTCCGCCTCAGTGGATATCCTCACTTCCTCTGCACCAGTACGACACTGTCTCCCCTCCTTCTACAAACCAATTTCCCTTTCGGATACTAACCCACCTATGTCTCATCTTAAATAGGACTGGGTTTCCCAAAGGAGTCTTCACATTTACAAGAGGTAATCAAAATATCTTCTTCTGTGTAACTAAGATTCCTGAGTTGTTACATTTCCTTTTGCTGTATCTCATTAATATAAATCTGTTTTCCTTCTCAATGCTCAGATAATTGATTCTAAAGTACTGACTTCCATTCTCTGCGTCTGTTCTGAGAAATCTCCTTAAGAACCTCCACACCGCTCCTCTGACCGCACTCCTGCCTGTACATCCTCCAAAGTTGGTTTCACCAATCAAAAACTTCAAGGACAAAAGTAGACAATCACAAAGTTTTACAACACATTTTACACCAATTTCAGTTTCAGGTAGAAACTTACTTTCCTCTCCCATGAAATAGGACCAAGTTTCTGGATACAGATGGCAGGTTGTTGTCCTCACACATGAGGTAATCAGGCTCTCTTCCTCTTTGTGTCTAAGATTTATGGGGTTCTTACACTTATCTTTGCACTCTCTCCTTACCAAAAATATGCTCCCTTTGTCATTTAACGGTTATTCGAGTCCAACAAATTGTTTGTTGTTCTCTTAGTCTGTTTGAAGAACTCTCCCTAAGACTCTCCACACCACTCCTCTGGCCACCCTCCTGACTCAAAGGCTCATCTGTAACTTATTGGTCACTCACCTCCTGGTGCACTCTCCATCGTCCAAACATCCAACCTTGAAGAGAAGGACAGAAGGAGACAATAACTAATTCAACCAATCATCAATCTGTTGCCAACCTCAGCCTCTGCTGATGAGTTCACCACCTGTGCACCAGTAAGAAACCAACTCCACTTCTTTAACAACAAATTCTAGACCCATTTCAGTTTCAGACAGTAACACACTAACCTCTCCCCTAGTGCCGTCCTGGATTCTTGATCTAAAACAAGAAGAATCATCTCACTGTGCAGATTTACCAATAAACCTTTCAAACTGTCCTTTGGCTTCTGTGATTATTACCTGCAAGAGATTTTTATTTTGTCAGGAACATAACATGAGCGAGTCGTGAAGATGGATGGATGGATGGATGGATGGATGGATGGCCTTTCTGAAATATTAAATAAGACTGATAATATTAAATATGACTTATAAACAGTGGCAGTCCACTGCTCCCCAATGGGGATGGGTTAAATGCAGAGAATAGGAGCGACTGTGGCTTGATGGGTTGAGTAGTCGTCTGGCAATCAGAAGGTTGTGGGTTTGATTCCAATTTCCCCTTGCCACATGTCGATGTACCCCTGGGCAAGGCACTTAACCCCAAATTGCCTACCAAGCTTCGTCTCAGTGTATGGGGAGTGTTGGCCTAGTGGTTAGAGCAGCGTGCTTGCACTCAGAGAAGGATGCAAGTACCCAGTTCGATCCCCAGCGCCTGCACTCTGGGTCCCTGAGCAAGACCCTTAACCCCCGATTGCCCCCCCGGGTGCCGCACATGGCAGCCCACTGCTCCCCAAGGGTGATGGGTTAAAAGCAGAGAACAAATTTCATTGTATGTTTCAATGACAATAAAGATGATATTATTATTACTGTAGTCCTGGTCGTTGGCATCTCTGATCACGACCACCACCGTTGTGTCATCTGCAAACTTCACGATGTGATTGGTGGTGAACCTGGGGATGCAGACTCAGTCGTGTGTCATCAGGGTGAACAGCAGGGGGCTCAGGACACAGCCCTGAGGGGAGCCCGTGCTGAGGGTGATGACATCAGAGGTGTTCTGTCCAACCCGGACTGACTGAGGTCTGTTGGTGAGAAAGTCTAGCAGCCAGTTGCGAAGGGGTGTGCTGAAGCCCAGATGTTCCTGTTTTCCCACCAGATGCAGTGGGATGATGTTAAACGCTGAACTGAAGTCCAGGAACAGCATCCGTATGTGTGTGTTCTTCTCCTCCAGGTGTGTCAGACTCAGGTTCAGAGCGGAGGAGATGGCGTCCTCATTGGAGCGGTTCCGTCGGTAGGCAAACTGGAATGGGTCGAGTGTTGGGGGGAGACTGGAGACGATGTGTTCCTTTACCAGCCTTTCAAAGCACTTCACCATGATGGGAGTCAGTGCAACAGGCCGGTAGACGTTGAAACAGGTGACTTGAGGTTTCTTCGGCACCGGAATGATTGAGGGAGACTTGAAGCATGCTGGCACTGTGGCCAGTGAGGTGTTAGAAATGTCTGCGAGAACACCAGCCAGCTGACCTGCACACTCCTTGAGCACCCGCCCAGGTATGTTGTCAGGACCTGGGGCCTTCCGCGGGTTCACTCTCCTCAGTGTCTTCCACACGTCCACTGTGTCAAGGCAGAGGACCTCCTCTTCCTGATGGGAAACAGCCTTCACTGCTGGAGTGCTGTTTAGTGCCTCAAACCTCCCAAAGAAGTGGTTTAGTCCGTTAAGAAAGTCAGCATCAACTTCACCCACCGAGGGGGAGGGAGTGTTGTATTCAGTGATCTCCCGTATGCCTTTTCACATGCTGGTTTTGCTGGCTTCATGGAAAAGCTCCTGGATTTTCTGACTGTGGTTCCGCTTCGCTAGCCTGATGGCACGGTTTAGGTTGGCTCTTGCTGTCCTGAGTGCCTCCTTGTCACCAGACTTGAAGGCTGAGTTCCATGCTTTTAGCGCTTGATGGACCTCCACAGTAATCCAGGGTCGTTGGTTGGCTCAGGTGATGATGGTCTTTGTAGTGCTGACGTCCTCAATGCATTTGTTGATGTAGGCTGACACAGTCATGGAGTACTCATCAATGTCCTCATAAGTTGCTGCAGCTTTGAACGTGTCCCAGTCAGAGCACTCAAAACAGTCCTGGAGCGCCTCCATGGCTCCCTCAGTCCACACCCTCACCTGCCTCACTGTAGGTTTAGCTCTGATCAGCAGGGGCCTGTATGCAGGAATTAGCATCACAGAAAGGTGGTCTGAAGAGCCCAGGTGGGGGCGGGGGGCTGCTCTGAATGCACCTTTTATGTTTGTGTAAACTAAGTCAAGAGTGTTCTCTCCCCGAGTTGCAAAATCCACATGTGGGTAGAAATGAGGGAGAACAGTTTTCATATTTGCCTGGTTAAAATCCCCAGCAATGATGAAAACCCCCTCTGTGTGTGCAGATTGCATCTCAGAGATTGTCCAATAGAGGACACTCATAGCCTCTTTTGTGTTTGCGCTGGGAGAAACGTAAACCGCTGTGATAATTACAACAGTGAACTGTCTAGGCAGATAAAAAGGTCTGCAGCTAATAATCATGAGCTCGATGTCCGTGGAACAAAGACTTGTGATTAATCTAGCATTTTTACACCAGTTGTTATTGATGTAAACGCAGAGTCCACCTCCTCGGGTCTTACCGCTGAGTTGTTTATTTCTGTCGGCGCGGCAAGTAGCTATCCCCTCCAGGCTAACGGTGTTGTCCGGGATTGATGATGTGAGCCATGTCTCGATCAGGATGAGAGCACGGCAGTTCATAAACTCCCTCTTTGCAGAGAGCTCGAGTTGTAAATGGTCTATTTTGTTGTCCAGTGAGCGGACGTTGGAGAGCAGAATGGATGGTAGCGATGATCTATGGGGGTTATCCTTTAGCTTAGCTACTAAGCCTCCGCGGCAGCCGCACTTCTTCGGCCGGCTACACCGCTTCCGCTTTGCTCTCCACCGGCGTGAGCTGCTTGATTCCGCTGCCTCACAGGCCCCCGGGAATGGTGCCCGTAGTGCGCCGCAGCCACGTAAACAGTCGAGCGTAGTAGTTAAAAATCCAAAATAACTACATGACCGTAACTCCAACAGGCGCTGGCGGTCAAGTACTAATTGGCTGGGTAGATGAGAGATTTCTAGTGAGTTTGGCGGCATTTTTTATGAAAAATGTCTGAGAGTTGGTCGGAGCTGTACGCGTAGCCGCTGCCCGGAGGCGAAGCCGGAAGTCAAGACCCTTGTATATCTAAGATTTGCCCAAATCAAAGAAGAGGCATTGTATTTATGTTTCATGAACATGGATTTTTGTTTATTTTTACAGGATTGAACAGCTTTGTAGCATATTAAAGCTTATACCTAATGTCAATACGGCACGAGTGGTGTAACCAAAGTCAAATTCTTTGATTGTCCACAATAAACACCAAAAAAAGCAGATTCTGATTTTTACTTGGTTCTGATTTTTGATGTTTGTGTTTGAGTTTATTCAATTTCCATCTGTATACCCTTTGGCAGGTTGAGTCAACAACATCCATCCATTTTCTGTCACGCGTGTCCCCAGTGGGGTCACTAGGGGTGCTGGTGCCTATCTCCAGCTGTCAAAGGGCGAGAAGCGGGGTACACCCTGGACAGGGTACCACTCTATCACAAATAATAAAATCAATAAAACAGTAAAAACAATTAGAACAGTAAGCAATCATGACTGTGAGCAGTATAAACAGGGGGAGCTCAGTCATCCGGGGAGGACTCAGAGTAGAGCCGCTGCTCCTCCACGTCGAGAGGAGCCAGTTGAGGTGGCTCGGGCATCTGGTCAGGATGCCTCCTTGACGCCTCCCTGGTGAGGTGTTCTGGGCACGTCCCACCGGGAGGAGGCCCAGGGGAAGACCCAGGACACGCTGGAGGGACTATGTCTCTCTGCTGGGAACGTCTTGGCTTATCAGACTCAAATGCTAAAATGCAAAATTTCTCTTAATAATAATATATTATTATTATTATCATTATTATTATTATTATTGATTATCAACTTGGTCACAAACCATTACATTGTTCCATAATTTCATATTTATTCAATACACTTAAGTTGATGCATTTTTTAAATACTTTAAGTGACCTTGTTTCTTTAATTTATTTGTTGAGGTTATTCCATAATTGTACACCTTTCACTGTAACTCTCTGTTCTTTTACTGTGGTTCTAAATCTAGGCTTTTTAAAGACTTCTGTTCCTTTTAAGTTATAAATACTTGCTCTCTTTTCAAATATAAACAAAACAAACACAAAATATTGGAAATCAAATTGCAAGTGTGTTGTAATCCAATCATTCTATGTTTCTTTTATTGGCATTCAATTTTTAGAAAGGACAAAAATTATTTCAATTTGTTTGAAAAGTTAAACAACGGACCAGAACTACAATATCATAGGGAAAATAAAATAAAGATTATGCTAAAACATACAACCTCGACAAGTTTTTTTTAGCCATATATAAACACATCTCTCTCTCTCTCTCTCTCTCTCTCTCTCTCTCTCTCTATATATATATATATATATATATATATATATATATATATATATATATATATATATATATATATA
Organism: Fundulus heteroclitus; assembly: GCF_011125445.2. NCBI lineage: Eukaryota > Metazoa > Chordata > Actinopteri > Cyprinodontiformes > Fundulidae > Fundulus > Fundulus heteroclitus. The sequence continues at coordinate 9,596 of NW_023397008.1, forward strand.
TATATATAGACAAGGCAATGAAAGAGAACCCTGTGGACAGAGGACCCTGTGATATATATATATATATATATATATATATATATATATATATATATATATATATATATATATATATCAAAGAAAAGAGAGAAACCAATATTAGGAAAAAAATACAACTCAAGACATTGAAATGAAAAATAATTACATTCTTCCAGGATACACATCTGGAAATACACATTCACTTTATTTTAAACAGTCTCATATTTACAACAAATTAATCAGATCAAATTCTCAAAAAGTTTTAGTATTACCTCTTACAGGTAAAAGAGAACAACCAGACTGTTACATTACAGTACATCACAGATTGATTAACGTTAAAATTGATGTCAAACTGATTGTTTTAATTTTTTTTTAAACTTCGGTTAATACAATTGTCTGCAACATCAGTAAAACAATGTCTTAGTATAATTATGCCAGAATTACTGTTTTTTAGTGGCTGCCAGAGAAGTCACTTTTATTTCCCTTAGCATTTAGATCCATGTCTTCTTAATGCCTGGATAAAATGGCGCTTGGAGGATATTTTTGTTTTCTTCGGTGGTCAGTTTGCTGCAAGAGGTTCTAATCTCCTCCCATGACTTTACCTGTGAGCGAAATAATGCAGCTCTGTCTTTGAGGAAGTTTGGGATTTTAGTCCTGTTGCAATTAAGTTCAGCAAAACCATCTCCCTTGCTGAGAGGCCCCAAATGTGCAGCCTGACCAATATCAATGACATGTAAGGCCTGTCTGGAGATGTTTTGTAATGCTGGTCCATGTTGTAGTACAGCTTCGCTTGCCTTGCCAACTCCCACCACATCTATCTTCCTTGGTTTCAGATTTTCTGTTGGTTGATTTATCACCTGATTAAGACAGTACTGGATCATTTGGAAATCCTCCACAAAGCTTTTAAGGACATCAACTGCCTTTTTTAGTTGACTGCGATTAATTCCAATTTCTGTTAAGGTGGTTACCAACTTGCCGGTACTGCTTACTGCACCCATAGACACACCGGCAACTGTCAGCCCCAGAGACAGTCCTGCTGTAACTGGACTTAATGCAACACCAGCAACGGAAAGTGCACATCCAGTTATTCCCCCAACTAAGGTTGTCTTACTGGAGATCTTTGCTCCTCTGTTCACTCTGTCTATCTGATTGGCACACTCCTCCAGCTCATTGAGGAAATCTTTCATTCTTTGTAGCTGGTCATCACAGCTCTCGATGAAATCTTCTGAGGATACTTTCTGGAACAGGAACTTAATCCGAAAGTGCTCATCCATCCTGTTGGGAAAAAATTACATTCTATGCAAAATCTTTTTATGAAATAAAATAAAAGGGTAAACATGGTATACAAGATAGTTTGTAATTAGAATTTAGGAAAATGTATTAAAATGAAGAAAGATTATTTAAACCACTAAGACCATGAAACATTTCTTTTGACAAAAGACCCATTTAGGCTCAACAATAAACCCGCAGAAACATACAGAGTCCTATGTCCAGCTTCTCCTTCATTTTTTGCATTTAGTCTGTGTTAATGGAGAATTATTCTGAAGTCACTATGGCCTCACGCCACTCGGACATAGGAGGCTTGGAGACATGATGGCTGTGTATGAGATCCACTGTTTGCTGATTGCAAGGCCAAACGCTGTAGCTGCTGTGCGGGATGTTGATTGTCTAGGATAGACTGTCTTTGTTTTTTCTCATGCCAAGGCAACTATCGAATATTAGGGAGAGCCGAAAGCGAGGAGGGGCAGAGACAGGTCAGACGCAGACTGCAGTGGGACCGTGGGGTGTGATTACTTTCCATCTATGTGATCTCTGTTCTGTTTCTCAATCAAAGTGCTGGAACGTCATTACCACCGTCTCCTTATTCAGTAACTCTGGGAAGTCAGTTATTATTGTTTAGAATTCCAACCACAGTCTGTCATCAGAGAAACTAAACAGCTACCATGGAGCAGCATTGGAGGGCCTGCAGCTCAGAGGAAGATTCACCTGCACTTCAAGAACAAAGGGCACTCTTTTGTCAACAATGATGTACAGATTCTGCACAGGGAGAACAGATGGTTTGAAAGAGAGGTAAAAGAAGCCATCTTGGTCAAAAGAGAAAAGCCATCACTAAACAGAGGCTGAGGATTGAGCTTTCATTCCCCAGTGTTTACAGCTCGGTCCTCCAACACGTTCCAGAGAGATTACATCAGTATCTCATCCTGGTTCAGGTTACCAGGTGCACCACTCACACCAAGAAATAGCTTCTAACGATCCACGACAGTGGTGGTAGATCATTGATTTACAGCTGACTAAGATTACCCTTAGGAGATTGGTCCTCTATGTCCTTAAAAACAGCAGCACTCCACCTGCTGGTTGCTCAGAGCGAGGCACCAGAACTGACAAAGAATCCAGGATCAGTGTCAAACCTTTATCTGAAAAGCTGAGCGAACCGTCGGTTGTGGCAGATGGCCGTTCACTCTGAGCCTGGTTCTGCTGGAGGTTCCTTTGTGTTAAATGGTTTAACACAGCAGTTTTTCTCTACTGTCGTAACATGCATGGTCAGTATGAGTGATTGCTGCAAAGCCAGGAACACAATGCCAAAAACTGTCCTCTGTGGCTACATGCTCATCCAGGAGGAAATGCTGCAAGTCGGTGACTCAATGTAATCTGTTGAGGTTCCTTAAAATTTTTTTAACTAATTTGTCTGTATAATTTGAAAGAAGTGGCTCTGTAAAGTGCATTGAGATACCGTGCTGTGAATATGCTCTATATTAATGAACTGATCTGAACTGAATGTGATTAGGTTGCAAACTTTTTGTGATAGAAAATACAAAGAATCAGACCAATTTAATACAAACGTGTTACAACTGAATTTAAAACTGAAAATAAAATATGTCAAACTTACCTGATCTTGTCAAGTTGCTTAATGTGATTTATCATCTTTTCCATGTCATTTTCACTTAGATTATCTGAATTCAATGCAATTTCCTTAGACAAAGTCGAGAAGCTTTTAAAGTTGAAGCTGTGAAAGACAGTTATATTTCAAGATATTGTTTTATTTAAAAATAAAAGCACAGGTTATCTTCTATGTTTAATAATAGAAATCTAAATTTACCTGTTGCCATGAGACTGGCAAATGGTGTTGGTGGTATCTATGTAACGTTTCAGTTGGTGTGTAAGCACCTCTAGGTTGTAGAGTTTAGGCTGAAAGAACGACTTTGCGTCTCGTTTGAACTCCAGGAGGAGAGGGCAGATCTGTCGTGCAGCGATGATCACAGCTTGAACATCATCAAATCTGATCTTCTCAGGCAGGCGTAAAATTAGGTTCTCAGTAAACACATGCAGCGAAGTCACTGCCAGCTTCTCCACTGCATCCACGAAGGTGTTGAGTTCCTCCAGACCTTCCAGTGTGTCTTTCAACACTTCATCCAGCTCCTTTTCTAGTTCTGCAAGTTTGCTCTCTGCATCCATCTGCAATTTCCCTGTGATGTTTTTATGAAAAGCTGCACGTTTTCCCTCTGAATCTGTGAAAGTGGGGTCAATTATGTCAGCCCTTTTATTGATATCCATCATTTTGTCATTCTCTGTCTGTCTTCTCTTCTTCCATTCAGAGAACTGGTCATAAAATGTTTTTACTGTTGTCATGTAGGAGAGAGTATTGGTGACGTACAGACCCAGGGCCCTCTGTAGATTTTGCCTGCAGGACAGAAAATTGTCAGTCTGATGTTCCCTGCAAGAATCAAGAATCTTTATTATCATGTAACCATAATAACAATTTGATGAGATACGCTGTTTAATTCCCAACTAGAACAAATTGTCAGCAAGGTCTATGAAGTTAACTGACATGTAATAGTTGTTTTCCTTTAAGTGGTAAGGGTAAAAAGGCCAATAAAGAGAAGATATTTGGGTCATTTTAAATTTGAAGACCACTAATAGAGAAGATATTCATTTATCTTTAAAAAACTGAAAAATAATGTATTTGTAGAGAGAATAACTACTCTAGGCTTCCGGAGATTTGAATAAGACTTGAAATAAAATGAGAGAATTTCAAAATGTAAAAGTTCACAATAACCTAAATTAAAGGATTAAAAGTAAAATGACTTAATTCAATTTAAATTTGTTTACAAATTAATCCTAGACATGAACACATTTTCTAAAATAAACTTTATCTTTTCTTTACCTTTCTCCAGACATTTTGTTGGTTTCTCACTACAGTCTTGTTGTACCTTTTGCTCTTCAAAGCTTCTGTGTGAGGATCTGCCTACAACTGAACTAAGGTAATCTATTTATTATACTGTAGGCCACACCCACTGGAAAAAAAATGCTGAGCAGCACGTAATACATATCATGTTAATTAAAGTCTCTTTCAGGTCATTATCTGTTTTTCAGAAAGGTTACATTTTGACAAATGCGGGTGTTGGACTTGAGTTTAAACACACCTGGCCTTTTATGTTGATTTTGGAGTAATGGCTTCTTTCTTGCCTTGAAAGTGGTCTTTGAAGGCAAGTTTATTTATTTAACACTTTTCATTAACAAGGTGATTCAAAGTGCTTTTAGCCTATGGAGATTCAGTATTCATTTCACGATAGATGACCATAATTCCCTATTTCAGATCTAGTATGATTTCTTTTATTTGTCTATGATACACAACAAAGCAGGCAGTGAGTTTGAGGTGTCAAACAGGTGTACCTCCATCAACCTCAGAAACTAACAAAACTTCTATAGGTTTTTCTAAAAATGTGTAGAGAAATCTCAAGGTAAACTCCTGAATTTGAACAAATAAACAAATATCCCATCTCTCATTATTTTGACAATGAAAATAAATAAATATATTTTATTCATCCCAATTATTCCAAAACAGGAGTCGTTTTGTCTGATTTAATGTCAGACAGCAATAAAAAGGTTTCGTGTCCCTCTACACAGTGTGTGTACATTTCTTGTTCACATTGTGTCTATCTTAAAGACATGAAAGAAGCCATCTACACAAAGGTCGTGAGCACAATAAAAACAAACCATAGTTTCAACGTTGTCATAAAACCTGTAGAAAGCAGTTTTACAATAGTTATCAGACCTAAGCAAATGATAACATTTTCCATTATACAGACTTTTTAAAAACTTTCACTTTCATGTCTTTTTCCCCTTGTGTACGTGGTTTTGTGTTCGTCTATTTGTAAGCTTGGATTTATTCTGTCCCCTCTCCTGGGACATCTCAGGTCTCCACTGAGTGTGAAGCCCACCCATCCCCCCGTCCTGTTCTCCAGTGGCTGGTGCCTTAGCCCACTTGTGCGTTGGGGGTCCTCGGTGTCTGGGGCTGGGTACTTGGCCAGGTGCCGGCTCGCTCCTGGCGGCTGCTTCGCGGGGCCTGGCGCCCCTGGACATCAGGTCCCTGGGGCCCATTGCTGGATCCGCTCTGGCATAGCTGGTTGCCGGCAGAACCCAAGGGGTCATCCCTGGCTGTTGGGGGGTTTCCTGGGGGCCGTTTCTCCTCTTCCCTCACGTGGGGGAGGCAGCTTTCCCTGTGTTGGCTCCTCTTGGGCACCTTTGCTTTGGGGTCCCTTCGGGCATTTGGGGTTCTGGTTCCCCAGCCGTCTGCCTCGGCACTCTGGGGTCGGGTCTTTGGCTCCTCACAACCACTATTGAGCATTTTTCTTACAGATTCTTACAGATTCTGTATATTCTATAGAGAAAACCCCTATTATTATCCCCTATTATTATCTTCAGCTGTCTCCTTTTACATTTCATATTAAATAATCCTGTATATTCTTCAGTGATGGTATCAAGGCTTATTGGGAAATGATGTGTGAAATTTAGATAAATATAGTTAGGGATGGGAATCTAAAACCGGTTCCTGTTCAGAACCGGTTCCATGTGTTCCAATTCCATGGCACCGTTTGGCAGCTCGCCTAACGATTCTCTTATCGATTCCAGGCAGCACCAGAGCCGGGCAGCACAACTTACGTCACATTTTTTACGCAAGTTACGCACATGGCATTCAGTAAGCAAGTACAACGTGACCAGGCGTAAGTCTAGAAAAGCAAAACAAAACAAAAATGCCGCCCCATCGAGTAAAGCGATCCAAAGTCCGGTCAACAAGGAAAAATCAGTGGATCATGTCATGAACTGGAGTGGAGATGAACCCGGTATTCAATCAGACACTTAAAGTAATGCTTGACATGATTTATTTAAGAGACGATGAGGATGGATCAGGCAGGTGTACAGAAAATAGTCCAGAGCCGAGTTCAAAGCGGTAATCCAAGCAAAAAACCAAAAATGTAAACAGGGTGCAGGGAGACTCATAAAACAGAATAGGATCAGGTAATCAGGCAAAACACAGAATGCTGGATGGTTCTTACCGCAGGGAAACAGGAGGCATGAGCAATGAGACATGTGTGAAGTTCCGGCAGCAAACAGAAAACTGAGGAGGGTTTAAATAGGCAGCAGGACAGGTGAAACCAAGTGGCTCTAATTAACTAGGACAGGTGACAGTGATCAAAGAAGGGGAAGTGACTGAGAGAAACACAAGCTTTAATAAAAACTAATAGAGAAGACCAGATAACTAAAACAGTAAACAAGCTAAACATGATTCCAACATAATCAAAAACTAGAAACAGAACTAACCCTTAAAGCAGGAAAGCTAACTTAATCAAAATATCAACAAGAACCAGAACAGAACATTACAGATCATTAGCTATACCTAAAACTAATATGTTTGTGGTGATTTAATGAATTTAGCGTTAATCAATAAGAAAATAAAAGCATAAATTGTCATCTCGATCACTGTGTATGGGGGAGGCTCATCCTGACAGGAGCAAAGTAAACTCAGAAGGAGCTGATCTGCCCGTATTTTCTGCAGTTCACGGTGGCAATAACTGATGATAACTACTGGAAGTAGATTAGGCGGTGATATATGTGATGTATATATGGTTATATCTCTTTTTCATAATTGTACAATACTTAATTTATATTTACTTTTTAATTTGGACTTTTTGATAAAGCTGATTCTTAGTTGCTTTAGAAATAACTTTCGATTAGATTTGCTCTTCTTTTTCATTAAAATTGTGTGTAATTCTGTCTTTGCCACTCTAATGCCTAAATTTTCCCATTATGGGACAATAAATACATTTCTTATCATATCTTCTTTTATTAGTGGTGTACGTTTCTTGTTTATAACGTTTCTATTTAAAAGAATGAAAGAGAAAGGTTTGAAAACCCTGTGTAATATACAATTGTATTGCTTGTCTAGGTCTGATAACTGTTTTACCTTCACTTTCTGTAGGTCTTAGCTATGTTAAACCTACGATTTATGTTCTGTCTTTATCATCCTCATGACCTTTGTGTAGACAAGGTTTGTTGGCTCTGCCACTCGGAATATTATCTGACAGAGCTGAGAAATGCAGCTTTAACAGAATAGATAAACCAGAAGTCAGTTGTTCACAATAACTTGCCAAAAGGTGAGCTCTTGCACTACACTTTAAATATGCATTTGTTCTTGTCCTTGGGTATATAAGCATTGTACTAGCTCCGTAAGTCAGAGCAAACACTGACACTTGGTGGACACTTTGCTCTCATATGTTTAATAAAACTGAATGAGTGATATTATGTGGCTAACAGCTTCAGCCAGTATCTGCAAAGGATTGGTTACTTTTGTTCTGGGGTTGATTTGGACATTTCACACCAAAATATCAACCCAGGATGATCGAGCCAGGTAGTGACCATAATTCCATTTTTGAGACCTGACATGATTTTATTTATTTCTCTGTTACACATGAAAGCGGTGTGTTTTAGGTGTCTTAAATGACATCCACAGGTCTACCTTCAATTAGCTTATGTCATGAATCAACCTCTGAAACAAAGGTGTGACAGGGTAAATGTCTGGTTATATGTACGGTTATATCTCTTTTTTATAATTGAACAATACTTTATTTATTTTTACTATTTAATTTGGCTTTTCTAATAATGCTGATTCTCAGGTGCTTTAGAAATAACTTTAGATTAGATTTGGTCTTCTTTTTCATTAATAAAAATTATGTGTAATTCTGTCTGGGTCTTTGCCACTGTCATGCCGGAATTTTTCCATTATGGGACAATAGATAAATTCTTCTTTTATCAGTGGTGTACTTTTCTGGTTTATAATGTTTCTATCTAAAGGAAATGAAAGAGAAAGGTTTGAAAAAGCCTGTGTAATATACAATTGTATTGCTTGCTTAGGTCTGATAACTGTTTTACCTTCACTTTCTGTAGATCTTAACTGTGTTGAACCTATAATTTCTGTTACGGCTCATGAATTTTCAAGCTGGGAGGGGGTTTGGACATTAACATTTCAGGCTGGGATTTGAACCCAGCCTGGGTGTCTATTGTCGTATGTGGTGTGGGAGTTGTTTGAATGTTAGTGTTGGGGTGGGTTTAACATCCATTTTTGTCCTCTGTGGGGGGGGGGGGTTTGAGGTTTCCATATCCAGCTCATTGTCTCGCCGCGGGTTCTATCCGGCGAATAGTCGGATAGAACCCGCGGCGCAGAGTCTGCATGGTTCGGGCTGACTGACTGACCAGAATTTTTTTTTTCTTCCCCCAGATGGTCCGGATGGTGGGTGGGTGGGTTAGGGGGTGGGGGTGTTGGTCTTGATTTGTGTTTGTCGCTCGGATCCTGCTGCCCATCTCTGGCCCCGCGGGCTATGGTGGTGCGGCAAGTGGAGCCTCCCTCTCCGTGGGGGTTTTCAGAGAACGGGGGTGCCTATTGGACTCAGCAGTGGAGCTGGCTTCCTGGGAGGTTGCTCCCCAGTCATTCCTTGTGTGAGTGTGACTGTACACGTGGTTTTCTGTTTGTTTGTTTGTTTGTTTGTCAGGTTGGGTTTGTACTGCCCTCTCTCCTGGGACATCTCAGGTCTCCACTAAGTGTGAAGCCCACCACCCAGGTCCTGTTCTCCTCCGCTGGCTGGTACCTTGGCCTGCTTGAACATTGGTGATCCTCAATGTCTGGGGCTGGGGTTTTGGTTCCCCTGGCATCTGCCCCGATGCTCTGGGGTGCGGGTCTCTGGCTCCTCACAACCACTATTAAGCATTTTTTTTATGGATAAGCCTTACAAACACAAGCACACTCTCACAAACACCTACAGGTTCTTGGATTCAGATACTTACACATCTATACAGAAAACCCCTGTTATCATATTCAGCTGTCACTTTATACATTTCATATTAATTACTCCTGTATATTCCTCTGTAATGATATCAAGGCTTTGGTTGTTTGTAGCTGTAATACTTTATCAGTTGGTTTTGCTGTTCGTTTCATTTTGCAGGTGTAGAAGCAGACCCTGAAGGATGTTATATTGCTCTCTCATTTTTCTCTCCACTTTCTCTTTCACCTTTTCTCCCTTTTGGCATTTCGTCCCATCTGTTTTTCTCCTGTTTTTCCTCTTCTACCTTGCTATTTCAGTGTCCATTTAACATGAAATATTCCCATCATAAATTATAGTAAAGCTTCTTGCATATATAAATCAAGCGGACCACTATAGCGAAAGCAGTAAGACTCCAGTTGTGAAAGTAAAATCTGTTGGGCTGTTTTTGGCATTAAGACAACGATTCTTAGCACCACGTTGCCAGACAGGACACAAGGAAGAAAAAAAAAAGACATGAAAGTGAAAGTTTTTAAAAAGTCAGTGTAATGAAAACGTTATTGCTTGCTCTGGTCTGATAACTATTGTGACATTGGTTTCTATGGGTTTTATGACAGTGTTGAACCTATGGTTTATGATGTTTTTATTGTGCTCACAACCTTTGTGTAGACAAGGTTTGTTGAAGCTTTAACAGAATTTTGATTATCCACAGTTCCCCACATTGATTCTTCCCCCAGGAGATTAGTGTTTTGTAAATTATTCTAGCCTGTTTTTGTTGTAATTGAATACTGTCCTGCAGTATTTAAGTTACCGGTATTTGTTTCATTCAAAGCTGGATTCTCCTGTTTGATCTGCTTGCTGTTTTCTATCACACATTGGGTCCGGCAAGAAATTCCTTTATTGTCCCACAATTGGGAAATGCAAGCATGACAGTGAGTAACACACAGTTTATAGTAATGAAAAAACAAGTTAATCTAATCTTAAGTCAGTTCTAAAGCAACAGAGAATTAGCTTATTCAGAAAAAGTAGAACAATAAATACCACAGTAAATATTGCATAATTATTGATAATATGGCATTCTCAGGTTAAAAAAGATAAAATATTCAAGTTCAACAGTTGAAAAACAGGAAAAATAATAGCCTATCAATATGAGATAATATGCAATATGCATAATATCTGTCTGTGCCCATAAATTACAGAACCAGTTCATGCATCATCTGATGCACAGCCAAGACATGGCATACATTTATTGTTTAGATGATTATTGCACCTATTTTGTTTCAAGGCAAGGAAAATGTATTCATATAGCACTTTTCAGTAACAAGATGTTTGAAAGTGCTGTACATGAACCGAAAAAACATTAGAGGGAAATATTACATAGGAAAGGAAAAACATTAGATTAACAAAGGAATTAGCTAAGTAAATCATTGGCATGACCTTTGCAGTTTCAAACAAGCTTTACCACTAATATTCAAAGCTTAATTGTCTCTGTTCATTCATTAACAAACATAGAAAGCATACAATCACAGTACTTGTTTAAAATCACAGAAATGCGTTGTTTCTGTTCATGATAAGAAATAAAGTAAATATAAAGTTGCTTTGTCTATCTTTTCTAAAAGCTATAATAAACTAGACTTCTTTTGTTTCATTCTAATAAAAATAAACTACCGTATTTTTCAGACTATAAGTCACACTTTTTTCATAGTTTGGCCAATCCACCGGCTTATATTCAGGTGTGACTTATATCAATCCATCCATTTTCTACCCTGCTTAATCCCTCATGGGGTCGCAGGGGTTGTGACTTATATATCAAATTTACCAAGGAGTAAACATTACCGTCTATAGCCACAAGAGGGCTCGCTAGGCTTATGAAAACTATCCTGCCCCAGTTGTTTAAGGAGGTATTCCCTTTGATCAGTGGCGCTATTTTAGACATGATTAATCTATCCTTGGTAAATGGATATGTACCACAGGCTTTTAAAGAAGCTAACCATCTCTTGATCAAGATGAGTTAGTAAATTACAGACCTATATCTAATCTTCTTTTCTTATCTACAATTCTTGAGAAAGTAGTTGCTAATCAACTTTGTGAACATTTACAAAGTAATGACCTATTTGAAGAGTTTCAGTCAGGCTTCAGAGCTCATCATAGCACTGAAACAGCTCTGGTGAAGGTCACTAATGATATTCTCATGGCCTCAGATAATGGACTTGTGTCTGTACTTGTCCTGTTAGATCTCAGACTTTAAATTTCCTGCATTTAAATTCTGACAAGACAGAAGTTGTAATCTTTGGACCAGAGTCCTCAAAAAATAAATTTCTTAATCAATCACTTAATCTGGATGGCATTAACTTGGCCTCTGATAATAGAGTAAAAAATCTTGGTGTTATTTTTGACCAAGACATGTCATTTATATCCCATATTAAAGTTTCCTTTGTTCAACTGCAGAATATTGCCAAAATTAGAAACATTCTGTCCAGGAGTGATGCTGAAAAACTAGTCCATGCATTTGTTACTTCAAGGCTGGACTATTGTAATTCTTTACTATCAGGAAGTCCACAAAATGCAGTTTGAAGTCTTCAGCTGATCCAAAATGCTGCAGCAAGAGTTCTGATCAAAATCAACAAGAGGGATCATATTTCTCCAATTTTAGCTTCCCTTCATTGGCTTCATGTTAAATCAAGAATAGAATTTAAAATTCTTCTTCTAACGTATAAAGTCCTTAATAATCAAGCTCCATCATATATCAGAGCTCTGATTACCCCGTATGTTCCTAACAGAGCACTTCGCTCTCAGACTGCAGGTCTGCTGGTGGTTCCTAGAGTCTCTAAAAGTAGAATGGGAGGCAGATCCTTTAGCTATCAGGCTCCTCTCCTGTGGAACCAACTCCCAGTTTTGGTCTGTGAGGCAGACACCCCGTCTACTTTTAAGACTAATCTTAAAACTTTCCTTTGTGACAAAGCTTATAGTCAGAGTGGCTCATGTTACCCTGAGCTATCTCTATAGTTATGCTGCTATAGGCTTAGGCTGTTGGAGGACATCAGGGTCTATTTCTCTCTCTCTGCTGAGTTCTACTGTTCTCCGGTTTTGCATTGAAATGACCTTTGTCATTTCAGCTTTTAACTTTTTGTTCTCTCTCTTTTTCTTCATAGTAGGTACACCTGGTCTGGCGTTCTGTTAACTGTGACATCATTCAGAGAAGACGGCTCACCCGCTACTACCATCTAATGTAGAACAGATTACTGGATCAATGTGTGCTTCTGTGCGTTTTTGTCTCTCTTGTTGTGTCTCTGCTCTGTCTTCTGTAACCCCCAGTCGGTCGAGGCAGATGACCGTTCATACTGAGCCCGGTTCTGCTGGAGGTTTTTCTTTCCCATTAATGGGTGGTTTTCCTCTCCACTGTCGCTTCATTTGTGTAATTTAATAAAGATTAATTGTCAGTTTTTGGTGTTGGCTTGTGTGAAGTAAATGTCTAAATAAATGTGTATAGTCCAGTGTTACTTATATGTTTTACTTCCTCTTTATGACACATGTTTTGACTGATGCGACTTATATACCGGAGCGACTTATAAGCCGAAATATATGGTAAGTAAATACTTAAAGCTACAACTTAAAGTCTCTGATCTGACCTTTCTGACACTATAGTTAAATAAGAAAGTAGCACAGTATAGGAATTGCACAGCAAAGGCGATGTGTGTGCATGTGTGTTTCAGTGTAATCGTCTGTGTGTGTTGCTGTATGTCTGTGAACATTGTCCAGTATTACCCACAGCCATTGTCACTGATAGTGATGGTACATTATCAGGCAGCTCAGTAGCGCTCTGTTACAGGTCACAGATGTCACAGAATGCTGTTTACATAATGTCCAGGAGAAATAAAGATTGCAGGGGCCACCAAGTTCAGGAATTGCAGCTGGCGTGTAGTTCTGCTCATACAGTATTTCAGTCTGAGAGTTGACAGTACGGCATATCCCTAACATAGTTCAGGCAGCCTTGGCATGGCATGGTCTAAATGGAAATGGGGACAGAGGAAGCCACCAGGGTAGAAGCCTACACAATCAGCAACCCCCCTTCCCCCAGATGCCTTTACCCCTCTCCCAATTCTTGTTTCCTTACATTATGCATCATTATTCCAATATGCATCACAATATGTGAAGAGGGCACAGAAGCGATTGAACTTCCTGAGGAGGATGAGGAGAGCCCACCTGCCCCCGCCCATCCTCACGACCTTCTACAGAAGCATCATAGAGAGCATTCTGACCAGCTGTCTCTCTGTGAGGTGTGGAGGCTGCAGCGCCTCCGACTGGAAGAACGTGAGGAGAGTGGTGAGGACAGCAGAAGGCATCATCGGGGCTCCTCTTCCCTCAATAAAAGACATTTCATCTCAGGGCTGCGTTTCCCGAGCCCGTAACATCATCAGGGACCCCTCACACCCCCTTCATGGACTGTTCTCCCTGCTGCCCTCTGGGAAGAGGTTCCACAGCATCCGCTGCAGGTCCACCAGGTTCTGCAAAAGCTTTTTCCCTGTTGCCATCAGACTGTTGAACTGCTGTTGAACTGCTGAACTATAACCCATAAACTCTGCACAACATTCCCATATTTTCACATTTTGCATCATTTCATCTCCATTTAGCATTACAACTCTTAGTTTTTAAATGCATTCTTGCACAAATTCCCTTTTTCTCAATCAAATTCTTTACATACAAATGTTTTTTTTAAATACTCACCTGTAAACTGTGACTTTCTCCTGCATTGTTTACATTTCAATTGCTTTACTTTTAAATTCAGTGCTGCACCTTATACTGTATTTTAAATCTACTGTAAATTACAAGCTGTATTCTTGCACAAATGCCCTTGCACAATCAATTCTGCACATACAAATGGATTTTAAAAAAAATACTCACCTGTACACTGTGACTTCTCCTGCATTGTCTATATTTAAATTGTTTACTTTTAAATTACTGCTGCACCTTATACTGTAATTTAATTTTACTGCAATTTACAAGCTGTATGCAACGAAATTTCGTTCTGTACGCATTCTGTGCATACAAAATGACAAATAAAGTTGTCTAAGTCTAAGTCCCAGAGCAACATCAGCAAAGAATCCAACAGCGAAGGAAAGATTTGCTCACCCTGCTTCACAAGAGGTTTGTCTACTGTCAGGGAAAAATGCTATGCCAGCATTATCAAAAATTCTGATGTAGTATAACTACAATTGTAATATATACTATGAAGATACTGATAGCATACCGATGTAGAACTATACAAATCGAAATCAGAAGGTCCAAGTTCAGCTCTAGGAGAAGGTTGAATTTGTGCTTAATAAGACTAAAAAGTTTTATGACAAATAGGTCTTCAGATTCTTTTTTGGGAGAATATCCAGAGGGTCAAAACTCCTTGAACAACAAAATCCTTCCATTCAATTTTATGAGAGCTTCTTCTTCAGTCCTGAAATGATTTTGAGGAACTGTTTAAAGGTTACGATTAGGTGATCCAAGGATTTGAGAGGAGGTAGGGGAGAGTGAGGTGAGTTTTGCCTGTTTCTACTTAAAGTGATTTTAAAGTGCTAGTGGTACAACTTTAAGTTCACCCCACTCTCCATTATAGGGAATCAGCCCTTTACATTAATAGAGATACAAGTATTGTCATTGCTATGCTGATGATACTCAGCTCTACCTTGAGCTGGTTAGCAATGAGTCTGAGACCACATCCACTCCATCTTCATCATCTTTAATTTTCCTCTATATTCTCTTCCCTTTTGTACACTGATAACTTCTCTGGAGTAGATCAAGGCACATTAAAAGCTCAAAAATAGAAGTGATTCAAATTGGTGCACTATACCTAATTCAGGAATTTAAAAAAAAATCCACAGTATTGCTTTTTCTGGCCAGAACATTTCTCTTTCCAGTACAGTCACCAGTCTCTGTTATTTTTTTATCCCCAACTCACCTTCAAAAGTCATATCAAACATATCTGTAAAAATTCATTATTACATACCTGAAACTTTGTAAAACTGCAACCCACAGTCTCTGATGCAGAAAAAATATCCATGTCTTTGTCTCCTCCAGGCGATTACAACACTTCTCATTGGGATCCGAGGCAAAAACATACAAAAAGTTCTGCATGTGCATGACAGCGCTGCCAGGATGCTGATGAGCGTGTTTAAACATGAACACATCTCCCCTGTTCTCTGCTCACTTGACTGGCTCCCTGTCTCTGCTCGGTTTCGCTCAGAACAGCATACATTATAAGATTGGCATATGTGTAGCACAAACTGATTATTTTATATTTAGCATACGTTTTATGTTATTAGCCGTATAATATCTATAACATCTTCTCTTTAAAAAAAGGTATTCTGTTTTTGCTGGTCGGTATGCTGATCTGCTCCACTTCAAATGTTCAATACTTAAATTCGGCTGGAAAATCTTTCTTTTTATCCAATGTTTTTTATGATCCCTTTTTAAATGTTTGGTGCTGTTTGTATGTTTCTTTTATCGTACTCACTGTTTTTACTTGTGTATTTGAAAAAAATGTTTTATTGTTGCTGATTTTATTATATTGATTGCCGGTTGTGAACTTTGATATTCTCAGAAGTTGCATGGTTTCTTATATAAATGATCATTATTAATATTATTATTTTTAAAACATGCTTGTGTTAATTTCTGAAGACCAGGGGGAGTGTTGGCCTAGTGGTTAGAGCAGTACACTTGCCCTGTGAGAAGGTTGCAAGTACCACCGCCTGCACTCTGGGTCCCTGAGCAAGACTCTTAACCCCAGATTGCTCCCCAGGCGCCCTACAGTGGTAGCCCACTGCTCCCCAAGAGGATGGGTTCAGATGCAGAAGTGAATTTCTCCATTGTGAGATCAATAAAGTTTAACGATTATTAAAAACCAAGAATTCAAAATATTTCTTAAATTGGCTGATATTTTTAGAGTCAGAAGTGGAGTTACCCAGTTAGCCTTTTATATGGAAAGTTTGGCCTGTATTTCTTCTTGTCTGAAAATGGTGAGTTGCGATTTATTACTTTGTTGGGCATGTTTGGAGAGTTTATTTGATTATTTAGGCTTAATTTGTCCATTAAACAAATGCTGTCTATTCTGTGTGGTTGCAGCATCTTGCAAACAAACAAAAAACAACAACAAACGAAAACAACCCATGAAGATGGTTTATTTCTACCCCATATCAGAATCAGAATCCAGATACAGATCTGGAAATACATGTTAATTTTTTTCTAAATAGTCTCATATTTACAGCAGTTTAAACAAATCAAATTCTTAAAAAAAAAACAGGTTTTACCATTAGGGGCATACCTCTGAAGGTGCGTTCACACTGAACGTGAACAAGGTAAATAGAGTAAGTGATTCATATGTTATCTCTGTGTAAAGGTAGGTTCAGGGGCGAGTTAAAAGTCAGCGATGCGAATGATGCATGTTTAAAGGTATACTATGCAACTGGTGTTGATTTTCCAGCGAGGCTCCCCCCAGAGGGCGAAAGTAAAAGTGCACTGTCATAAAGATGCTCAGCTGTTCTGGTTTCTCCGTCAAGCTAGGCGCGGTTGTTTTGAGCTTAGCAGACAGACGAACGCAACGAAAAGTCGAAAAAACGGCAGTAACAACAATGACTAACAGTGAAAGTATGAACATGCACACAGAGAGAGAGAAACCATTTCAATGTTACTTACAATCGCATCAGCAGAAACGCGAGGTCCGCGTCAGCCTTGCAGCCTTCTTTTTCTTTTAGCTCTCGCCATTCGGAAAAAGCTTGCCTGATGTTCACCCGTGTACGACTCCTCTCTCTGTCCAGAGCCCTTTTCCTCTTTCTTGCCTGCTCCGACATGGGCTTTCGCTGTTTTCTCGCTGGTTCCGCCATGATAACTGCACAAATATCACCACTGCACTAGCAACGAGCATGCCTTTCACTGAGGGCGTGTAGCAGTTCTCGCCGTAAAGCAAGACCGACTCTCGCGATGCACCAGACTTCTGAGCCTGTGGGTGCGGGCCGAGTGCTCCTGCAATTGCGTACCGCGCACGTGACGTCACCATCTGAAGAACAACGCCCCTTTTGCCGCTTAGGTAGGGCATACAGGTAGAGAACGCCCGTAGCAACCAGCTATTACACGCGCAACAGAACCAGCGATATGACCGACTTTGCAGCCATTAAACTTTCCCAAGACGATGTCCCAGGTGCACGGATTACTGGTCGCACTGTCGAAGAACACACCAACCTTCAGCTCAAACGATGGCTTGAGTGTCGAGGGCTTAAAAAGACCGGAAAACGGGCCGAGTTGATCGAACGGTAAGCTTTGTTTTTTTTTCCTGCGCGGCGGTCATGGCGTCGTCGGCCGTTTTTTTTCTGTTTGTAATCAAAGTCCAGGGATTGGTATATGTTTAATGTTTGTCTTATTTGAAATGTTTTTGAGTAAGCCATCCTGGTAGCAGGGTATCAAGTTAGCGCCTGCTGCCATGATAGCCTATATGCTATCATGGTAGCAGGCGCTACTTTATTAACATGTCGGCCACCAAAATACTCTTACCTGTTCACTACTTGATGTCGCTGGAATTGGGTCAGGATGTTCTTCGGTTGGGCCCTTTCCTCCGACAAAATGCTTGCTACATATGTACGTGAATTTGGTAACTTTTTCCGGGTTGAACTGTTGTGTAGGCTGACCGCACCGGTGTACCCTGCGCACACATTTCTCCTTGGCAGTCTTGAAGAAAACATCCTTCATATGCGGCCGATCAGCGTACCTCGAGTCGCTGTTGCACGTTCCATAGCAACAATGTTTAAAAACCATGGTTTTAGATTTGGAAAAAGCAGTCGTTTACCGAGTAAAACCTAGGCTAACGCACGTCTCTTTTACAGCGAAACAGCGGCGGACTATGCAAGCTTGTCCTACTGCGTACCACGTGATGTGACGTCATCGTGACGTTATGTTTCTAAAAATAGCTCGCTCGCGGTACGCTATTGCAAGTACGGTATTTCCCCCACAGACCACCAGGGCGGCCGAGAAAACCTTTGTTCGACCTGAAATGACTCATTTAATCATCCAAAACGGTATGGAACACATTAATTAACTGAAAAATTTTGCATAGTATGCCTTTAATGGTGCATAAGGCGCGGCTTGGCAGAGGCATGACTAGTGCAAAGCGGAATTTCGCTTGAGTTCAACTATCTGAACTTTTCTGGTTGTGACATAGGCTGAAGGAGTGCAGCAGAGACAAAGCTTTTAACTCAACATGGAAGATAAATTTCTTATGAGCAGATTGATTTACTGACCAAAGACCGATGGACACATGCTCTGCAGCGGGGAAAGAGTGCCTATAGTGGGTGTCCCAGAAGATGATCCGTCCCCTGACGCGGGACAGCAGGTTCTCATACTAGGACCTAGACGACGGAAACGACCGTCATCCAGACGCTGGGAGCAGGAGGCAGTACTCGCTGAACCAGGTGTGTCTCTAGAGAAGACAGGGATCATGGCACCATTGTTCAGCTTTCCACATTACATACAGCACTGTGACTCGATTGGTAAAATTAAGGTCCGCCACGGTGAGTTGAACAGACAAGAGGAACCGGCAAACATATGGATACTCCTGTTTGATGATGCAGTGAAGCAAGCTGGGCGAAATTTTGCTGCATTGTCTGTGCAAACTGTTTGCGAGAGAGGGGTAAAATGTCAAGTGACTAACAACAGGTGAACAACACAAAAAATTCACCTTGGTCACGTTCAGTGTTAACGCATTTTTGCAGGTAAACGAGAATGATAAACTATTAATTCCTTCAAACATATTAACGCTGGAAGTTACACGCCTTACCATGTTAGCAATGTATGTCAAACTGATTGGTTTTATATTCTTTTTGTAGTACATCAGTGAAATAGTCTGCAACATCAGTAAAGCACTTGCACGCTTATGGCAGATTAACTGTTTTTAATGCCTACCAGACAAGTCTTCCACTTTTATTGTCTTGAGCACTTTAGATCAATCCCTTCTTTATGCCTGGATAAAAAGGTTCTTGGAGGAAGTTTCTGTTCTCTTTGTTAGACTCTTTGCTTTGACACAAAGAGTTGCGAATCTTCTCCCATGACTCCAACTGAGAGCGTAGTAATGAAACTCTGGCTCTGAGGAACTTTGAGACTTTAGTCTCATTGCCTTTGGCCAGACTCATGCTGTCTTTGGTGATAAAGAAGATATCCATGGCAATAAAGACGGCATTAAGTGCAATGAAACCAGCTCTAGCCCCCTTGGAGAGAGCCAGAGGCCCTTTAACTGCTGCCTGACCAATATCAGGAACATCTGAGGCAATGTTAGATAAGGCTTTTCCATCTTGTAGTATGGCTTTGCCTGCTCCTGACGCCTTTAAACCAGAAGCAGCATCAGCGATGGCATCAGCACCCTTTGCAATTGTACCTACATTATTAACAGCCTTCCCAACTCCCACCACCAAATCTATCATCCCTGGCTCCAGAGTGTCTGCTGATTGTTTCATCACCTCATTGAGACATTCTTGGATCTTTTGGAATTCCTCCATGAAACTTTGAAAGGCTTCATTTGCCTTTTTCTGATGAGTATGATTAACTCCAGCCTCTGTTAAGGTGGTTACCAAACTGTTGACACCGCTTGTTACCCCCATTGACACACCGGCAATTATCAGCCCTGAAGAAACTCCTGCAGTAACTGGAATCAACGCCAAACCAACAATAGAAAGTATACCTCCAGCTACTCCCACTGAGCTGCCTGTCACACTGGAGATCTTTGCTCCTTTGTTCATGCTGTCTAAATTAACAGCACACTCCTCCAGCTCATCAAGGAACTGTAGCATTTTGGGAAGCTGATCATCAACGATTTTGATGAAATCATCTGAGGAGACTTTCTGGAACAGGAACTCCATCCGAAAGTGCTCATCCATCCTGTGGAAGAAATTTTAATTTGTTATGAAGTAAAACTAATGAGTAAGAATGTTATGCAAGATAGTTTGTAGTTAGAATGCAAGAATATTCCAACTGTTTAACATACATAAATACAGGAAAAAGTTTTTTTCCTGAAAACAGCCAAGAGGCCTAGGAGCCAAGGCACAACCATGACCAAAGACAAAAAAAAAGAAAAAGATGGTTTGTTGAAACCATCTAAGCATATCATGTTGATTCAACATTATTGTTTCATCTTCTTATAGAATGCCATAATATTGTGTAGGTACTACATAATAAACTACTGTAATGACAGAAATTAATTGACTGATTAAAGATGTCAAGGGAACAGAATATTTCAGGAGAAATAAATTTGACACAGGTTCAAATCCCAAAGATGACTTATCAGTTTCACTGATCAGACAGCTCACAGGGTCAGGGGACGCTACTAGTAATGTAGAGGTTGCAGGAATGAAACTAGCGAGGTTTCATTTATTTATTTATTTTTATTTATTTTCTTTTGGGGGGGGGGGGGTAAAGCCAGTAGGCTTGGTGTGTGGGCTGGGGGGGTTGAGTTGTTGGTCCTGGTGGGTGGTTGGCTGGCGGGCCCTGCGGCCTCTCCCTGGCCCCCGGGCTATGGTGGTGCTGCTGGTGGGGCCCCCTTCTCCAGGTGGGGCTTTCGGGGAGCGGGGGTGCCTATTGGAGTCAGTAGGGGAGCTGGCTCCCTGGGATGGCTTCCCAGTCCTTTGCTCCCCATCCCCGGACTCCTCCCTCTGCCTGCTCCATCACGCCGCCACACATGTAGGTCCTGAGGGAGGGGGCGTTACTGGAGGTTGCCACTTTCTGGTGACGCCCCTCTCCCCAATTTTATCATGCATTTTAGACACTTTCACTCCAAACATTTTCACAACGCACACTCATGTAGGCCATGGTATAAGGGGGTGGGGGGAAGAAGTCTGGGGGGGGGGCTTATTTTGGGCTCGCCTCGGATGGCTCCCTTCACCTCCTCTCGCACTTAGACATTGAGGGTTCTGGGCAGTTGCTTGGAGGGGGTGCGCTGGCACCAGCTTCCTTCCGGAGGGGGGTGGGGGTGGGAGGGGGGGTGGGGTGGGGTGGGCTGTGCCGTGCACCCTCTTCGGTGCTCCCAGTTTTAAACACACTTGAGAACAACATGCAACAACACAACATCTGAGCGGGCGTAGGGAGGATCGGGTCTTTTGCACACCCCCGTTCTCCGATGGCGGCAAGGAGTCTGGGGCCTGGAGGAGGTGCGGGCCACTGTGTCCGGGGTCTTGGTGGGGGGGTGCTGTGGGTAGTCAGCGGCTTGCCAGGTCTGGGGCTGACGCCTTCCCCTCCTCCAGGAGGGGTGGAGGGCAGGGGTGGCTAGGGTAAGGTGGGGGAGGGAAGGGGGCTTATTAGGTATTTAAGGGGTGATGGGGGTTCTGGCTGGTTGTTCTTCCTTTACTTTCCCATTGTAGTGTCCATATAATTTAAAATTCTCCCTGCAGGAATCACAATAAAGCTAATTACATGCATAAATCAAGCGGAGCACTGTGGCAAAAGCTGTTCGCTTCACAATCTGTCGAGCTCTATCTGGCATTGAGACATCAATTCCTATTGCCACATTGCTAGACAGGACACTGGGGGAAAAAAAATAAACTAGTGAGGTTTCCTCTTTGTTAAATCCCCGCCCCTTAGTTTTAATTAATTAAATAGTTTTGGGGAGGAATTGATTTAGTTATGTTGAAGTAAAGTGACCAAATCATCAGCACTGGTTCCCCCCAGGGCTGTGTTCTTTCTCCTCTGCTCTTCTCCCTGTACACCAACAGCTGCACCTCCAGTCACCAGTCTGTCAAGCTGCTGAAGTTCGTGGACGACACCATTCTCATCAGACTCATCTCTGATGGTGACGAGTCCGCCTACAGGTGGGAGGCTGACCATCAGGTGACCTGGTGCAGGGAGAACAACCTGGAGCTCAACACTGTAAAAACAGTGGAGATGGTTGTGGACTTCAGGAAGAACTCAGCCCCAGCTACCCCCATCACCCTCTGTGACTCCACCATCGACACTTGAGTCTTTCCGCTTCCTGGGAACTATCCTCTCCCAGGACCTAAAGTGGGAGCTGAACATCAACTCCCTCACCAAGAAAGCCCAGCAGAGGATGTACTTCCTGCTGAAGGCAGCTGAAGAAATTCAACCTGCCAAGGTCAATGATGGTGCAATTCTACTCCTCCACCATTGAGTCCATCCTCACCTCCTCCATCACCATCTGGTACGCTGGTGCCACCGCTATGGACCAGGGCAGACTGCAGCGTGTCATCCGGTCTGCAGAGAAGGTGATTGGCTGCAATCTTCCAAATCTCCAGGACCTGTACGCCTCCAGGACTCTGAGGCGTGCAGGAAGATTGTGGCTGATCCCTTCACCCCAGTCACAGACTATTTCAGTCACTTCCCTCTGGCAGGAGGCTGCGGTCAATCAGGACCAAAACCTCACGCCACAAGATCTATCTATCTATCTATCTATCTATCTATCTATCTATCTATCTATCTATCTATCTATTGGGTACGATTTGCTGGGGGGGGATTTACCTCTGTTTGTGATGTCCCCCCCTCTGGTCATCCCTGGGGGGGGGGATACATATCCCTCCCCCCTCTGGTCTGAATAGGTAATATTATGGATTTTTAAAAATGTATATAAATTAGGGCTGTCAGTTTTAACGCGTTATTAACGCGTTAACTTCGTTAGACATTTTTTGTTGTCGCCGTTAATCGCGCGTCAAAACACACACACCGTTCCCTAATGTTTTTCCCCGCCGCGCTCTCCGGACAGTGATTCTTTTATCCTCAGCGCTTTCCGTAGTTTCAAGAGAGCTAGAGACTGTGGCAAAACAGACCCGCGTTCACTGTTGCCAAAGACTGTTTATTTTATGCGACTTTGGGCTTCTTTTTTCTAAAAGTGCTTCTAAATTTCATGAGTCATGGGTTGCGTTTTTTTTGGGCACAAAATATCCCTCCGCCATAGGAGCCGACGGTAGTAAAGGCAGACAGAGCAACTCTGCACGTATTTTCTGCAGTTTACGGTGCAATAACCGGTGATAACTGCTGAAAGTAGATTACTTGGTGCAGATCACCATTTTAAGCA
Source organism: Fundulus heteroclitus (assembly GCF_011125445.2). NCBI lineage: Eukaryota > Metazoa > Chordata > Actinopteri > Cyprinodontiformes > Fundulidae > Fundulus > Fundulus heteroclitus. Next base: position 32,750 of record NW_023397008.1, read on the forward strand.
GAGATTGGTTCTGAAGATGAGCTTTTAAATGTTGATGACAGAAACCCAACCCATAAACCGCACTTTAATGCTTATTAATTTGTTTTCTCTGTATTTGACAAACTAAGGCTGAATTACGTTGCCAAACGAAGGACCTGGAGTTACTAAACAGTTCCTAAACAGTTTCTTTCAGGGTAGTAAGCTCCTGCAGTTGCAAGCAAAGTGTAAGACTGGAATGACCTGGAGATTTAAAACCTTTTTCCAGGCTTAAACTCTATGAATATGGATATAAACAGCAAGCAAAAACTTTCAAAGAAATTATTGTTGTTGGTGTGAAAGCTCAGAATTAGATGTGTGAGAGAGAGAGTGAAAAAATGAACAAAACTTATGACTTTATTGAAATGTAAATTTTGTATTAATTTATATGTATATGCCCATGCCTATCTTTGTTTAAGAGGCTAAAAAATATATATATCGGCATGAAAACAGGTATTTATTTACAAATTTATTTACAGATTGTGTAAACATCAGGGCGTCATGATTAGTCATTTAGCCATAATAGTCCAGAGTTTAACATTTGGCACAAGGATGTTTTCATTCCAATTCTGAAAACTGCTTGAAAAATAACAAAATAAAAATATTTTTTGTACAAGCATGTATTTTATTAGTGTCATTTACTGCAAAATTGCATATTAAAATGCCCAAACAGGCTATTACTTTCAGAAATAATAGAGTAAAATATGCGATTAATTTGCGATTAAAATTTGTAATTGTTTGACAGCCCTAATATAAATACATGTCTTGTGTCCTTCACATTTGTTAATTAAATTATTTGTTGTCCGTTTTTAAAGAGTATTAATCATCTCAAGTCTCCGATAGGTGCGGAGCCCATCCCCCCACGTCCTGCCCACCTCCGCTGCGTTGGCGGGCGCCTTGACCCTCTGGCGCGTTGACGGTCCTCGGGTTTGGGGCGGGTTCCCGGGTGGGCGCCAGCCCATTCCCGGCGGTGGCTTCGCGGGGCCTGGCCCCCCGGGGGGTGGCCGGGGCCCCTGCCACGGGGGCGGGGCGCCCCTGGGGCCTCTGGCCCTCAGGGCCCATGGCCGGGACCACTTCAGCGCGGCCGGCTGCCGGCGGAGCCCACGGGCTCGTCACCGCGGCTCTTGGGGGCGTCAGCATTGCGGTGGCTGGGGGATTTCCATGGGTTCGTCTCTCCTCTTCCCTTCGGGGGGGTGGGGGGGTTGCAGATCTCCTGTGAAGGCCCCTCTCGGGCGCACTGCTTTGGGGGCCCCTTTGGGAGTCCGGGGTTATGGGTCCCCTGACCCCTGCCTCTGTGCTCGGGGAAGGTGGGTCTTCGGTTCTCCACAATCACTATCAAGCCATTTCCTTCTGGATAATCTTCACCTAAACTAGTGCACTCTCACAAACTCCCACAGGTGCTGGGTCCCAGGTATTAAATGTTCACTTATATACAGAAAGGCTATAATTTATTTACTTTCTTTTACTTTCTTTTTTAGGTATCACATTACACATGTCAGCTTAAATAATAATACATATGATTTAGCAATGGTATCAAGGTGTTACTCGATTGTATCTGTTGCTTTATGTCTGTTGGTTGTGCTGTTCTTTTTGTGTCTCTTTCCAGGTGATGGAGCAGACAGAGAACGATTTATCATTCTCTTCCTTTTATCTCTTCTTTCTTTCACCTCTTCTTTCTCTTTTTTTTCTCTTCTTGTTTGTCTTTTACTCTCCTACTTTCCCATTGTAGTGTCCATATAATTTGAAATTCTCCCTGCAGGAATCACAATAAAGCTATATACACGCACAAATCAAGCGGAGCATTATGGCGAAAGCTGATTGCTCCACTTGTGAAAGTAAAATCTGTCGAGCTCTATTTGGCATTAAGATATCAATTTTTATTGCCACATTGCTAGACAGGACACTGGGGGAAAAAAATTAATAAAAAAAAAAGTATTAATACATTTTCTGCTCTAAGCGGTTAACATAAACTAATACCCACCCCCGAGTCCAGACAGTAGATGGCGCAGGTTTAAAAACAATAGTCTAACCTACTGGATCTAGCTATTTACCTGAAAGTAATGCATGAGAACGTGTGGCAGCATGAATGTCAACAAAGTATTTTGCCATATTTCGGCCAGAAAAATCAACAGAAAGAGTCAAGAGTAGATGACGGGACGAACAGCCATGGTAATGTTACAGGACGAACTTTGGTGGATGATGAAGATTTGCAGGCAGCGTCACAAGACAAGAAACAGCAGCAGCCGATTTCTCCACCCTCCCTCCCAGGACAGGTTGGAGGCTGTCTCGAGCCAGACCGCTTTCTAAGATGGAAAGCGGTCTGGCGGCAAGCATGCAGGCTATATAACCTTGTTATGTTCATTTATAAAACACTTGAAATGACCCCCCCTCCCCCACAAACCGTATTGTCTGTGCCATCAACACCAAGTCAAATTCCTTGTAAGTGCAAACCTACTTGGCAATAAACTTGATTCTGATTCTGATTAATGCAACATTTTAGGCTGCTGCAAAAGCAACAGGTTTGTGTGCAACCAATGTTGACTATTGAATTAAGTAGATCCAAAGCATTTTTTTCGGTGCAACAAGTGCATGGGGGCAAGCCCACCCCTGGTCTGGTCTCAGTCGGGGTTCCCTGACCTACTACACCATCTGATGTTTAGCTTTTGTTATGGTTTGCCTTCCTAAAGATCTACAATTTGATCCTAAAATGATCACTTCCTGGAGACCTATTGGCCACTGAAGACCCTGCAAGGGGCCACAGCTAGAAAACAAGGACCTCCTTCTCATAATGGGGCTGAAACCCAATTCCACTCCAGATGTGGCAACATCTGTAGAGGAATGTCTCTTCTTAAACCCCCATTTGGTCATAGCAGATAGCTGCTCACATTATATAAATTAACTGAAGTGGACTGAAAGTGATCTGGTCGTGTACTCTGAAAAATATGAATGTATTTTTATTAAAATATGTCAAACTTACCTGATTTTGTCAAGTTGCTTAATGTGATTTATCATCTTTTGCATGTCATTTTCACTCAGATTATCAGGATTTACAGCAATGTCTTCAGACATATCCAAGCAAATGTTAAGGTTGAAGCTGGAAAGACAAAGTTATATTTTAAGTTTCTTTTCTTAAAACCAAAAACACAGTTTATCTTCAAGGTTTAATAACATCAATATAAATGCACCTATCGCCATGAGACTCGCATATGGTGTCGATAGAATCTATGTAGCTTTTCAGTTGGTGTGTAAGCACCTCCACATTGTACAGTTTTGGCAGAAAGAAGGACTCTGCGTTTCGTTTGAACTCCAGGAGGAGAGGGCAGATCTGTCGTGCAGTTTTGATCACAGCTTGAACATCATCAAATCTGATCTTCTCAGGCAGGTGTAAAACAAGGTTCTCAGTAAACACATGCAGCGAAGTCACTGCCAGCTTCTCCACTGCATCCACGAAGGTGTTGAGTTCCTCCAGACCTTCCAGTGTGTCTTTCAACACTTCATCCAGCTCATTTTCTAGTTCTGCAAGTTTGCTCTCTGCATTCATCTGGAAGCTGCTCTTCACGTGGTTACGAAACTTTGCCCATTTTCCCTCTGACTTTGTGAAAGCGGGGTCAATTTCATCAGTCCTTTTTTTGATTTCCATCATTTTGTCATTCTCTGTCTGTCTTTTCTTCTTCCATTCAGAGAACTGGTCATAAAAAACTCTTACTGTTGTCATGTAGGTCAGCGTATCGGTGACATACTGACACAGGACCCTCTGTAGTTTCCACCTATAGAACAGAAAATTGTCACAGTATTATTGCATGCAAAAATAAATAAGCAAACAAAGGTAGGCAGTTCTGACCATCCCACACCACCATACAGAGTGTTTCCATCAGAATACTTGCATGATTAGTTTGTTTTTTATTAGGAACAGAAGGAAAATGTAATGTATTATTGCCATCTACTGGACCTTGTATAGTTCTGCCAAGTGCAAAATTGCTGTTTTGTGAGTCTAATTCAAATTTTGTTTTGAAAGGTTAGATAATGCAATATATATTAGAAATTCCATCTGAAAAACTCACATGGAAAGAAGAGACAATTAGAAGAATTTATTGATACGATATTTTAAGACTTTGGCGCTCAGACCTCGGCAGGAAACATTCACGCTGAAATATACTTCAATATGCATAAGCAGGTATATGAGAATAGGAATGATCCCCCAGGCCTGAAACTGGTGGTGGAGTGGAGATAAACGCAGTTTTGTTCAGTCCATATGATGAACTGTTTGAGCTAGATGTCCAACTTGATAAACACAGGTTTACATGAACTGTCCATGATGAGCAAGCTTGAAGCGACTGTGGAGAGGAAAAACTCCCCTTTGGGAAGAAACCTCTGGCAGAACCAGGCTCAACATGGCGGTCTTCTGCTTCATGGAATGGGTTTCTATGGTAAAGAAGCTGCAGCCAAGTCATACGTCACCAAGTGCAAAGCAAAGTGTCGGATGCAGATGGTTTAAAGCACGCCACAACTGGACTCCAGAGTCAAGGAGACGCATTCTCTGAAGTGACGAATCACACTTCTCTATCTGGAAATCTGATGGATTAGTCTGGGTTTGTGGTTCCCTGGAGAACGGTATCTGGTGTCTGACTGTTTAGTGCCAAGTGTAAAGTTTGGTGGAGAGGGGATCATGGTGTGGGGTTGTTTTTCAGGAGCTGGGCTTGGCCCCTTAGTTTCAGTGAAATAAACTCTGAATGCTTCAGCAGTCAAAGACATTTTGAACAACTCCATCCTGCCAACTTTGTGGTAACAAGTTGGAGCTGGCCCCTTCCTCTTCCACCATGTCTGCACCACAGCACAAAGCAAGGTCCATAAAGACATGGATGGCAGAGTCTGGTGTGGATGACCTTCACTGGCCTGCAGAGGCCTGATCTCAACCAGATAGAAAACCTTTGGGATGAATTAGAGCAGAGAGCCAGGCCTTCTCATCCAACATCAGTGTCTGACCTCACAAATACACTTCTGGAAGAACGGTCAAAAATTCCCATAAACACTCCTAAACCTTGTGGACAGCCTTCCCAGAAGAGTTGAAGCTGTTCTAGCTGCAAAGGGTGGACCAACATCATATTGAACCCATATGGATCAGGAAGGGGACGTCACTTCAGCTCATATGGGAGTCAGGGCAGTGGAACTAATACCTTTGGAAATATAGTGTACCTTTAGGATATAAAGTAATTGTCTCATTATTCTTTTTAGCATAATTAATAGCTTTCAGAAAGAGAAATGTAATTCATGATAGATCAAAGACAAGAAGAAAAATCTATTGAAAATAAATTACAGGACAGGGGAAGTTGTGGCCTGGTGGTTAGAGCAGGACGTTTGCATTCTGGGAAGTTGAATCCCACAGACTGCTGCTCTGACCCCCAGCCACAGAAAGCTCCCTGGGGTTCTTCTGCTGCCAGGCACACTGCTGTTAACTGAGGCATTTATGTCCTTTACATGTTAAGATGCAAATGACAACATAGACCTTGGACCTAATCCTTGTGTGTAATGTGGTCTGTTGTTTTTACAACCATCATGCCGGAACTAAAAGTAATAAAGGTATTTCATGTTTGCATAGGACAAGACGGGGTAATGCTGCTGCAGTCATGGATCAATATTGAAAAATGTTATACATACTGGTGAAGACCAAATAGATCATTATTAGCTAACTTCACTGCAGTATCATCTTCACCACAGTCACCTTTTATATTTGTAGTAGAATCACCAAAAAGAGAGACGTAATTTACATTTTCTAGGCAGCATTTTAGATTTAGATGTAAGTATTGCAGTCAGCTACTTAGACAACCCACAAAAAGGATTAAAACATTACTACCCTGAAATAACAAAGGTGTCTAGGAATATAAATGTTTTGTAAATTAATAATCTAGGAATAAAATATATAATCACACAGTGAATACTTTCCTTGCTGCCATTAACACACTGATTCCTATGATAGCATACATGACTAAAAGCCTTATAATCATCTCAAAGGTACAGTAAGCTTGCTTAAACTCCAATTAAACTGTAATCTAGAACAAACTATAAACTAGAACAAATTGTCAGGAAGATATAGGATTTATGAAGTTAACTGACATGTAATAGTTATTTTCCTTAAAGGTAAAAATGCCACTAAAGGGAAGATACTCGTATAGTACCCCTGTTTCCATCCAGGGGGTCCCTGTAGACACTGTGGAGGAGTATTAGTACCTGAGAGTGTACTTTAACAATAAGATGGACTGGACTAGAAACACCGAGGCGGTCTACAAAAAGGGTCAAAGCCGATTCTTCTTCCTGAGGAGGCTGAGGTGCTTTAACATCTGCGGGACGTTACTGAGGATGTTTTATGAGTCTGTTGTTGCCGGCACGATCTTCTTCACTGTCACATGCTGGGGCAGTGTGCTGCCGACAACATCAGACTGAACAAAGTGATCAGGAGGGTGGGGGATGTCCTGCCTGTGGTCATCAATCTTTACAACGCCTCCCTCAGTTATTCTAACACCCCCCCCCCCCTCTGTAACTGACATTTATGCATTCTTTGCACTGTTCTTGCACAAGTCACTATTCACTTTACTTGGATTTATAGTTATACATACATATATATATATATATATATATATATATATATATATATATATATATATATATATATATATATATATATATATATATATATATATATATATATATATAGATAGATAGATATAGATATATATATATATATAGATAGATATAGATATATAGATATATGTATATGTATATATATATGTACGTATATATCATATTACCTTGTGTGGAATGTTGTATATATATATATAAAAATGTGTGTATATCTGGAGCAAGTAACAAAAGTAAATTCCCTCTGGGATTATTAAAGTATGTCTGAGTCTGATTCTGATTCTGATTCTGATCATTTTTAACCTGAAGATCACTAAGATATTCCTTTAGTTACAGAAAAATGCTAAATATTGTGTATTCGTAAAGAGAACAACTGATCTGAGAAAGACTTAAAATAAAATGTATTTATGCATTCACAATAATTTAAATTAAAGGATTCCAAGTGAACAGACATTATTCCATGAACCTTCTTATGGTGTCCTGGATGGCAATACATTTAGTAAATTAAGGTATTTATTTTATTTACCTTTCTCCAGGCATTTTGTTGGTTTCTCACTGCAAACAGTCTTGTTGTGTCTTTCGCTCTTTAAAGTTAATGGTTGAGGATCTTCCTATAAGTCAACTAAGGTGTTAAGTTTCGGTTTCTGCATATTTATTTTACTGTGGCCACACCTAAAAGAAAAAAAAGAAAAAACTCAGCGCAGCATGTAGCAGACAAGGTTTAAAGTCACTCTCTCAGGTCATTTCCTGTTTTTCAGAAACCAGGTTCTGAAAGGTTACATATTGACCAGTGGATGTTCTGGACTTGAGGTTAATTACACCTGACAGCCTTAATAAGAGTAACAATCAAAAGTAATTAAAAAAAGTAGTGATATCTGTTGTACTGTGACCAAAATGTATGAAAAATAAAACGTTGCTCTAGAGAGTGTGAATTCTTATAAATTGCAGTTTCAGATTTTTACACATTGTCAGGTTTGGTGCAGGACTGAGGTGCAGACAACAGCTCTGGAGTTGCAGGTTGAGCTTAATGGTGGTTTATTAAAGAAACAGGATCATAGCCTGACAGGAACAAGGAGCAGCAACAGGGAAGTGTCCATAACACGGTAGAATCCAGAATGAAGACTGAGGACCAAACATGTCTGACAGAGTGGATTAAACTTAAAGGGGAAGAAATGGAAGAAAACAATAGATGGATAATTAGATACAGCTGAACTGAGGAATACAATCCGGCTGAAGGAAAGGAAAGGCAGGGAATTAACTGTAAGGGTAAGAATCTAAATAAACTAAGAACAGATATAACAGCACTAAATAAATAAAGGACCCTAAGTTAACTAAATCTAACAGTGCGGTAGTAGAATAAATACAGCACAGAAACTGAACTAAAGAAAGGCAAGAAGCAGCATTTAGTTTTTGTGCCACTGATCTGAAATAAACTGTCAGAAAACTGTAAAAGTGCTGAAAACCTGAGTTCATATAAAGGTTAAAAACCTATTTATTTAGAGCTGCCTTTAAATGTTAATGTTGAAGTTTATGGTCCAACTTGTCTTGACCTGCTGCTACTATTCCAATGCAATGTGCTTTCCTCTATAATGTCTTTTTTTCCTCCGTTTTTTGTCATGTACAGCTTTTTGTATCGTCTTGATAAGATAAGATAAGATAAGATAAGATAAGATAAGATAAGATAAGATAATTAAAGAAATTCCTTTTTGTCCCACCATGGGGAAATTTGGGCATGACAGTGGCAAAAATACAGAGTTAGAAACTAAATAAGCCATGAAAAAACAAGCTAATCGGATCTAAAGTTAATTATAAAGCGGCAGAGAATGAACTTATCAGAAAGGCTAAAATAAAAATAAAAATAAGCAATGAAAAAACAAACTAAAAGGATCTAAAGTTTGTTATAAATCAGCAGAGTATGAACTTATCACAAAGGTTAAAATAAAAGTAAAAATAAAGCCAGAGCTTTGCAAAATTAATAATAATATGGAATATTCAGGTAAAAATGCAATTTTCTGTTAAACAAATTAAATACAGCTGCTGATCTACACAGCAATGTGAGAAAAACTATGCAAAATGCATACTGTATTTTTTGGACTATAAGTCGCACTTTTCTTCATAGTTTGGCCGATTCTGCGACTTACATTCAGGTACGACTTAATTATTAAATTAAAGCGGTAATTCACAGTGACCAACAGGAACCAAGGAGTAAACATTACCGTCTATAGCCACAAGAGGGCGCGCTAGGCTTGTGAAAACTATATCCTGCTCCTGCACCGCTTAATAAATTAATTGAAACATTAACTTACAGACAATAAAGACTGAAAACATGTTTGTATGTTGTTTCACTGTTTCAGTATCATTCACGAAGGGGAGTGATGCCCGTGAGCTTTATGTTGCTCTCAAACATCCGTGTTGTAATGTTAGCTTAGCACGTAGCACCGTTACGCTCACGGTCTAATTTAGGCGTAACCTGGGAACTCTCCTGTGGAACCAACTCCCAGTTTTGGTCCGTGAGGCAGACACCCCGTCTACTTTTAAGACTAATCTTAAAACTTTCCTTTTTGACAAAGCTTCTAGTCAGAGTGGCTCATGTTACCCTGAGCTACCTCTATAGTTATGCTGCTATAGGCTTATAGGCTGCTGCAACAATGTTTTCACAGGTCTGCCTAAAAAGTGGATCAGAACGCTGCTGCCCGCGTCCTCACTAAGACTAAGAACGTAGAGAACATGGACCCGGTTCTGAAGTCCTCACTAAGACTAAGAACGTAGAGAACATGGACCCGGTTCTGAAGACCTCACTAAGACTAAGAACGTAGAGAACATGGACCCGGTTCTGAAGACCTCACTAAGACTAAGAACGTAGAGAACATGGACCCGGTTCTGAAGTCCTTCCACTAAGACTAAGAACGTAGAGAACATGGACCCGGTTCTGAAGTCCTCACTAAGACTAAGAACGTAGAGAACATGGACCCGGTTCTGAATTCCTTCCACTGAGACTAAGAACGTAGAGAACATGGACCCGGTTCTGAAGTCCTCACTAAGACTAAGAAAGTAGAGAACATGGACCCGGTTCTGAAGTCCTCACTAAGACTAAGAACGTAGAGAACATGGACTTGGTTCTGAAGTCCTCACTAAGACTAAGAACGTAGAGAACATGGACCCGGTTCTGAAGACCTCACTAAGACTAAGAACGTAGAGAACATGGACCCGGTTCTGAAGACCTCACTAAGACTAAGAACGTAGAGAACATGGACCCGGTTCTGAAGTCCTTCCACTAAGACTAAGAACGTAGAGAACATGGACCCGGTTCTGAAGTCCTCACTAAGACTAAGAACGTAGAGAACATGGACCCGGTTCTGAAGTCCTTCCACTGAGACTAAGAACGTAGAGAACATGGACCCGGTTCTGAAGTCCTCACTAAGACTAAGAACGTAGAGAACATGGACCCGGTTCTGAAGTCCTCACTAAGACTAAGAACGTAGAGAACATGGACCCGGTTCTGAAGTCCTCACTAAGACTAAGAACGTAGAGAACATGGACCCGGTTCTGAAGTCCTTCCATGGCTCCCTGGATCTCAGAGAATAGACTTTAAAATCCTTCTGTTAGTCTATAAATCCCTGAATTAGCACCTAAATCCATCACAGACTTGTTATCAGGGCATCAACCCTCCAGACCACTCAGGTCTTCTGGCTCCAGCCTGCTCTGCAGAACCAGAACCAGAACCAGACATGGAGAAGCAGCATTTAGTTCCTATGCTCCACTGATCTGGAACAAACTTCCAGAAAACTGTAAAAGTGCGGAAGGCCTGAGTTCCTTTAAATCAAGATTAAAAACACATTCGTTTAGGATTGCCTTTGACTGTTCTAGTTAAACTGTTTTACTGAAACATCATTAGTTGTAATATTCTGGTTTCCATCTTGGTTTATGTTTATTATTTGATCAGTTAGTTCACTCCCCTGCCTCAGGTTTTATTTCTGTTCTAGGTCTCGTTGTGGATTTTTCATAGCTTCTGCACAGTTATAGTTTATTTAGTCATGGTTCCTGTACTTACATTAGTTTCTGATTTTTATTAGGTGCTTTTGTTTTTGCTCTGTCTTAGTTTTTGTTTTCTTTCTAGGGTGTAGTGTGTATGATTACTTTAGTTAAGTATTTTGTCTAGTTCAGTTCTGTCCTGTTTCCTGCCACTTGTCCTGTTAATCTTTCAGCCACTTCTTCCCCTTTTGATTACTTCCACCCGTTCTGCTTAATTAGCTCTCCCTCTCTTCTTTGTTCTCCTGCCTATTTATACCTGCTTCAGTTCTCTGCTCCATGCCAGAACATCTCTTGTCCCCATGTTTCATGTCCTAGTCCTCCTTACTCATCCGGTAAGAGCTCCCCAGCATTTTGTATTTCTATCTGTCTGCTTGTTTACATTATCTGACCTCTTTGCCTGTTTTTGAGTCCGCCCAGTTCCTGTCAGTTTTTTGCTCAGATGCCTGCTCTGTACCCTGCTTGGATTATTTTTGCCTACTGGCCTGATTCACCCTGTTCTTCAATTCAATAAATCCTGTTGAGCATCACTTCAAGTGTTTTGGCTGAATATCGGGTTCATCTCCTCCTCCAATCATTACATTAGTTCAACTTTTTTTTTAATGTTCTATTTTGTTTCTAAAGTTTATTCCTACTAGCTTTTATTCTGTTTTATTTTCCTATATTTTAATCATGTAAAGCACTTTGCATTGTTTCTGTACTGAAATTTGCTATACAAATAAATTTGCCTTGCCTTGTCTTGCCTTGCTTAGGCTGCTGGAGGACATCAGGGTCTATTTCTCTAACTCTGCTGAGTTCTCCTACTGCTCTCCAATCTGCATTGTGTTTTTGTCATTTCAACTTTTAACTTTTTGTTCTGTCCTTTTTTGTCTTCATAGAAGGTACACCTGGTCTGGCGTTCTGTTAGCTGTGACATCATCAGGGGAGGCAGATCATCCTCTATTACCATCTAACATAGAAAGTACTCCTGGGTCAATGTGAGCTTCTGTGCTTTCTGTGTCTCTGCTCTGTCTTCTCTAGCATAGAAAGTACTCCTGGGTCAATGTGAGCTTCTGAGCTTTCTGTGTCTCTGCTCTGTCTTCTCTAACCCCCAGTGGGTGGAGGCAGATGAGCGTTCACACTGAGCCTGGTTCTGGTTCTGCTGGAGGTTCTCCTCCCTGTTAAAGGGGAGTTTTCCTCTCCACTGTCGCTTCATGCATGCTCAGTATGAGGGATTGCTGCAAAGCCATCAACAATGCAGACGACTGTCCACTGTGGCTCTACACTCTTTCAGGAGGAGTGAATGCTGCTTGGAGAGACTTGATGCAACCTGCTGGGTTTCCTTAGAGAGGAAACTTTCTGACCAATAGACCAGTTCATTGTTATTGTTTTGATTCGGGTTTTTCACGCATTTGCGCTTGACTGGTAGGCAAAAAGCGAACACACTGGCAGACGCAAACCAAGAAACTGAAGAGTTCTCTTGTTCTAAAGAACAAAAATATGTCAGGCCAGTTTACACGAGACACCATGAAAGCCATGAAACCACTGGACAGCTACAATTATTTCATATCGGGACATGTTCAGACATGTTTGTGTAACAGCAGAAAGCAGAGTCGGACACAGACAGTGCCTCAGCAGAGAGGAAGACCCGCCACCGGTAAGTTAAAAAAACATTGTTCACTAAGGATTATTTTGGTGTTTTTGTCTTATTAACCCTTTTCACAGACTCATACCAGAGGGTTTGCATACATTGTACATGTATGTATATTATTACGAAACAAACATTTACGTCTTGACTTAAGTATATATCCTAATTTTTTATTTATATACTTATTTGAGCAGAACAATGACCAGTGCAAAATTAAGTTGTATTTACCCGAGATGAAGTGTAGACTGCAAATTCTGTCGTACTATGATGGCTCCCCCAGTCCATTGGGATTGTCTGCCTGCATCCTTTTCATTGAAATTATCCATTTCTTTCTTCTTTCTTCGTCCATCGTTATACGAAACAAATGTACATCCGATGATTTGGAATGCCTCTGTGTGCAACTGGGAGCACAACAAGTCGTAGGCATTGTTTACAGTCTAAAAACAAACTAACAGTACGCTCTAATTCACCCGTTTTGTCATGCTGGTAGGCGAAAACAGTACTGTTTTTGCCTACCAGCGTGACCCAGATGTAGCGCGGATGTAGCTCGTGACATCACGTGTGAACTGGTCTATCTGTATAATTTGATTGAATTTAACTTTGGAAAGTGCCTTGAGATGATATGTATGATTAATTGGCGCTATATAAATAAAATTTAATGTAATTAAATGGTTACCGCTGAATCAACACTACTCATCTAAAAAAAGAGCTGCATCTTTAATAGATTACTTTGCAATGTTTTGACAGCTGAAGACGCACAGGAGATGCATCGGAATAGGTAAAGCAAGGTGCCAGTTTTATATTGATTAGTCCGGTTTTCTCCCTCCTTATTTAGTAGGAAAGTGGTTTCATTCCTTAAGATTTCTTTTCATGGATAGAGACATTTTTTTAAACTATAGAGGGCCTTGTGTCAGTATGTCACAGATATACTAACTTATATCATAGCTGTGGGGGATTTCTGCCTGAAGTAATCTGGGTGGAAGAAGTGCAGAGGGCTAGAGGTAGACAGAATGAGGAATATCCAAGAAAAGGCAGACATAGTTGACCCCACTTTCAGCGAGTCAGAGGGCAAATTGAAGAGCTTTGTGAAAAGCAGCTTCCAGGTAATTACAGATCAAATGTGTATGACTGATCTGACCTCTCCTACTCGAGTTCGAAAGAGACGAAAAGGCCTTCTTTGTTCCCAGAAAACAAAATGTGGGGTGCTGCTGTACCAGTTGGAAAAACACGTTAAAATCACAGAGAAAATCTTTGTAAACTTTGTAGCCAGATAAATTAATCTTTAATAACAAACAAAGTTGTGGCTTTGGATCAAACATCCATTTATGAAATTAAGCTTTTTTTTTTTTTAAAGAAACATGATGGTTGATGATGACATGCAAAACAGGGCTAAACTGGATAAAGTCAGGTAAGGCTCAACCTTCAGTAATAACAGTATTATTATTTAATTTAAATATTTTCTATTCCTCTCAATGCACAGACAAATGAGGAAATGTTTCTTTACCAGGCTGGACAAAGACTTTCAGATGGCATTCTTGTTCCAGAGGGTCAACTAATCAGCTTTTGTAAATAAGTACAACGATCAATGGCCCCAGATGGTGGAGTTTCTTGATCAGATTGAGCGATGTGCCGTTCAGTTAGACAAAATGAACAAGAGGGCAAAGATTTCCAGTGTGGCTGGGAGCTCCATGGGAGCTCCATGAAGGTGTACTCTCCATCGTCGGCTTGGCTTTAATGCCGGTTACAGCTGGGGTGTCCACAGGGCTCACAGTTGCTGGTGCAACCCTGGGAGGAAGCAGTGGACTTAACAGCTTGACAACCATCATAGCAGAAGCTGCTGTTAATAGGGAACAAACAAAAAAAAGCAAATACAACCTTTAAAAGATTCATGGATGGTGTTCATTGTCCAGGATTGTCTGGAAGAGGCGACCAAACAACCATCTGTTGCCACACAAATTAATAATGAAACTGTTACCGTGTAGCCAAGACCACAGCAAGTTGTAGTAAGGAAAGGAAAAGTATTGAGTAATGTATCCAGTGTGGCCTCAGATGTTCCTAGTATTAGTCCAACAGCATTTAAAGGAACTCTTGCTCTCTCCAAGGGTGCAAGAACTGGGTTCATGGCAGCCAATGCTCTCTTTCTTGGCATGGATATCTTCTTTATTGCTAATGACAGCATGGCCCCTGGCTAAAGGGAATGAGGCCGTGGTTTCAAAGTTCCTCAGAGCCAGAGCTGCATTTTGGCGATCAGAGATAGAGGCGACGGAGAAGCTCTGCAACTCTCAACGCAAAAGCAAACTGACCGCAAAGGAAAACAAAGAAATGCTCGAAAAACCATTTTATCCTGTCGGGGTGAAAATATGTATACTTTCAGAGTGGTGTGAATACTTATATGGGGTGGAAATACTTTTTTAGAGACCAAAACAGAAACCAGATGGGTTATGTGCAACAGTGTTTTGAAGCAATAGATGGAGAGCTGATAGACCCGGCAGCAGGAAGGCTAAGCATTAAGAGGTTAACAGGAGGCAGAGACTAAATGAGCTGTAGTCTAAGCTGAGCTCCACCAGAGGGGGTTCTACGTCTAAACCAGATTATCCACCTTCTTTACAATATTTTGATCTTGATTCATTTCATCCATCATGTATGCACTGAATGATTGTCGCTCTTTCTTTGGGATATTGTGTATATTAGTGTATGCAGTGATTTTAACAAAGAAATAATCCTTGTTCAAGTAAATTTATGTCTTCAACAGAGTTTGGCGATCCGCTCTGATATTAACGAACACGCAGAGTTTATTTAAATCAACAAGCCGTTGAAGATCCAGATTGAGAGTGAAGGAGAGAATCTGTTGAATAAGACAATTCTTTACAAAATTGTGTAAAGAGATTTGTGTTTCAAATGTTTTCAAAGTGCTATATAAACAAAGCTTGATTTATTGCTTTGAGGTTTTTTTTCTTTCAACAAACCAACTAAGGTGATTTTGTTCATTGTGTACTAGGTACACAAATCTTTTGCGTACCTAAGAATTCAGACAAACAGTATTTTATTGTAATGTTCTCTGGATGTTCATTTTATTTCAGTCCCTAAATGCACCACCGCGTGTGGGAGGAGGGAGCAGCTGAGAGACGCTTGCCGAAATCGGAGTCCCTCAGCCGGATCAACCGTGAGCTAGATCCTGAAATCACTGCTGGCCGGCTGCCGGCTGGAGATCAGACGGAGGAAGCCTGGTGGAGTTAAACATGGGAGGTCAGAGAGCAAGAAGCGCTGCGGAGCGGATCTGGAGCGACTTGTACCTACAGCACAAGAAACGTGGGTTAGCGAAGGGAGCAGAGAGGCAGCTTTTGACGTCGGCTGCGAGGCCGAACGGTGGAGGCAGTTGCACTAATAAACAGTTGCACTAATAAACCAATTAAAATTAATAACAAAACAAAGTGTCATACCAAGCAGACAACAAGCTAAGCATATCAAGATATATGTTGTACTTACCGCTCCACTGACGTTGTCAGAATCCATGCTGAGGTCTGAAATGCTCCTTGTGCTCATAGTACTCGCTTTCTGAACAGGTTGAATGTGATTGGCTTATGAGTAAGTCACCCCATGTGGAGTACTTTCCTGTGATTGGCTTATACAAGGGAGACTTCTGACTGGTTGCAAACCATTCCCTGTTTAAAAAAATGCATTTGTGGATCGAGGCAAGGCATGGCAGTATCAAAAATCCACACACAAATGCAGTGAAGTTTAAAGACCACTGGTACTTTGTAATTTCATTTATAATTGTTTATGGACCAGAAATACTTTGGTGAATCTTGTGCTGTGCATTTGTGGATTTTTTTTTGTCCTTGCGTGAAACGTGCTGTAAGTGTTTGGATCTTGTACTGTGCATGTATGAATCACATATGTGTATTTGTGAATATTGAGACCCTTCTGGCTCCATATTCACCCCTTTTTTTCCTCTTCTACCTTCTTGTTTCAGTGTCCATTTAACACAAAATATTCCCAGCATAAATTCTGATAACACTCTTGCATATATAAATCAAGCAAAGCACTATGGCGGAAACAGTAAGGCTCCACTTGTGAAAGTATTATCTGTTTGGCTGTTTTTGGCATTAAGACAGCAATTCCTATTGCCACATTGCCAGATAGAACAAAAGGAAGAAAAAAAAGACATGAAAGTGAAATTTTCTAATGGCAGCTAGATCCAAGCATGATAAAGGTCCACAAGTGCATTCCAGAGTAAGTAAAAAAGACGATTATTAATATTATTATTATTTTTAAAACATGCTCATGTTTTAAAAATAATAATTTCTGAAGACAAAAGACAAGAATTCAAAATATTTCTTAAATTGGCAGATTTTTTGGTGAAGTGGAAAATCTGGCCTGTATTTCTTCTTGCATGAAAATGGTGAGTTGCGATTTGTTGGTGTTTTGAGCATGTTTGGAGATTATTTATTTAATTATTTAGGTTTAATCTGTCCATTAAACAAATGCCGTCTATTCTGTCTGGTTGCAGCATCTTGCAAAAAAACAAACAAACAAAAAGAACCTATGAACATGGTTTATTTCTACCCCATATGTGAAAACGAAAAGATAACACAACATTTGAAAGAAATAGCAGTAAATAAACATGAAACTTTGGAAATCAGAGTGCAATTGTTTCATAATCAAAAAATGCTTTTTTATTAGTATAACATTTTAAAAAGGACACCGATTTCCCGATTTGGTTTAAAAGTTGTATAACAGACTTGAACAAAAATAACACGACTAAATAAAGATTTTGCTAAAGCACAGCCTTGCCAAGTTTTTTTCTCCATTTGTATTAGAGCTAAAGCTATGAGAAATATAACAAAAACAACACAAAAATTGTAAAGGGGTACTGGTAGCAAGAGCAATATTAAGAAAAAACATTGAAATGAAAGCTAGTTAAATTCTTTTAGGATACAGATCTGGAAATACATGTTAATTTCTTCTAAATAGTCTCATATTTACAGCAGTTTAAACAAATCACATTCTTAAAAAAAAACATGTTTTACCATTAGGGGCCTACCTCTGAAGGTGTGTTCACACTGAACGTAAACAAGGTAAATAGAGTAAGTGATTCATAAGTTATCTCTACGTAAAGGTACGCTCAGGGGCGAATTAACAGTCAGCGATGCGAATGACGCATGTTTAATGGTGCATAAGGCGTGGCTTGGCAGAGGCATGACTTTTTGCTCGAGTTCAACTATCTGAACTTTTCTGGTTGTGACACAGGCTGAAGGAGTGCAGCAGAGACAAAGCTTTTAATTCAACATGGAAGATAAATTTCTTATGAGCAGATTGATTTACTGACCAAAGACTGATGGACACATGCTCTGCAGCGGGGAAAGAGTGCCTATAGTGGGTGTCCCAGAAGGTGATCCATCCCCTGAAGCGGGACAGCAGGTTCTCATAGTAGGACCTAGATGACGGAGATACCTCTGGAAACGACCGTCATCCAGATGCCGGGAGCAGGAGGCGGTACTCGCTGAACCGGGTACGTCTCTATAGAAGACAGGGATCACGGCGCCATTGTTCAGTTTTCCACATCACATACAGCACTGTGACTCGATTGGTAAAATTAAGGTCCGGCACGGTGAGTTGAACAGACAAGAGGAACCAGCAAACATATGGATACTCCTGTTTGATGATGCAGTGAAGCAAGCTGGGCGAAATTTTGCTGCATTGTCTGTGCAAACTGTTTGCGAGAGAGAGGTAAAAAGTCAAGCGACTAACAACAGGCGAACAACGCAAAAAATTCACCTTGGTCACGTTCAGTGTTAACGCATTTGTGTAGGTAAAAGAGAATGATAAACTATTAATTTCTTCAAACATATTAACGCAAAAAGTTATACACCTTACCATGTTAGCAATGTATGTCAAACTGATTGGTTTTATATTTTTCTATTTGTAGTATATCAGTGAAATAGTCTGCAACTTCAGTAAAGCGCTTATGGCAGATTTACTGTTTTCAATGCCTACCAGACAAGTCTTCGACTTTTATTCTCTTGAGAACTTTAGATCCATCCCTTCTTTATGCCTGGATAAAAAGGCTCTTGGAGGAAGTTTCTGTTTTCTTTGTTAGTCTTTTTGCTTTGACACAAAGAGTTGCGAATCTTCTCCCATGATTCTATCTGAGAGCGTAGTAATGAACCTCTGGCTCTAAGGAACTTTGAGACTTTAGTCTCATTGCCTTTGGCCAGACTCATGCTGTCTTTGGTAATAAAGAAGATATCCATGCCAATAAAGAAGGCATTAAGTGCAATGAAACCAGCTCTAGCCCCCTTGGTGAGAGCCAGAGGCCCTTTAACTACCGCCTGACCAATCTCAGGAACATCTAAGGCCTTGCCTGCTCCTGCAGCCTTTAAAGCAGAAGCAGCATCAACGATGGCATCAGCACCCTTTACTATTGCAGGTACATTATTAACAGCCTTCCCAACTCCCACCACCACATTTATCTTCTTTGGCTTCAGAGTGTCTGATGATTGTTTCATCACCTCACTGAGACATTCCTGGATCTTTTGGAATTCCTCCATGAAGCTTTGAAAGGCTTCATTTGCCTTTTTCTGCTGAGTATGATTAACTCCAATCTCTGTTAAGGTGGTTACCAAACTGTTGACTCCGCTTGTTACCCCCATTGTCACACCCGCAATTGTCAGCCCTAAAGAGACTCCTGCAGTAACTGGAATCAACGCCAAGCCAACAATGGAAAGTACACCTCCCACTGCTCCCACTGAGCTGCCTGTCACACTGGAGATCTTTGCTCCTTTGTTCATGCTGTCTAACTTAACAGCACACTCCTCCAGCTCGTCAAGGAACTGTAGCATTTTGGGCAGCTGGCCATCAACGATTTTGATGAAATAATCTGGGGAGACTTTCTGGAACAGGAACTCCATCCAAAAGTGCTCATCCATCCTGTGGAAGACATTTTACTTTGTTATGAAGTAAAACAAAAGAGTAAGAATGTCAGACAAGATAGTCTGTAATTAGTATGTAAGAATATTCAGTATAACAAATATGAATATTTTAACCTTTAGCATACATAGAAACAGGAAAAAGACTGTTCTTTATATATATATATATATATATATATATATATATATATATATATATATTATATATATATACATATATATATATATATATATATATATATATATATATATATATATATATATATATACATATATATATATATATATATATATATATACATATATCTGGTCTGGTCTCAGTTGCCAATCTACGGTGGGGTTCCCTGACCTACTACACCATCTGATGTTTAGCATTTTTTATGGTTTGCCTTCCTAAAGATCTACGATTTGATCCTAATATGATCACTTCCTGGAGACCTATTGGGCACTGAAGACCCTGCAAGGGGCCAAAGCTGGAAAACAAAGATCTCCTTCTCATAATCAGTCTGACACCCCTCCACTCCATTTAAGTGGCAACATCTGTAGAGGAACGTCTCTTCTTAAACCCCCATTTGGTCATAGCAGATAGCCGCTCACACTATATAAATAAACCAACGTGGACTGAAAGTGATCTTGTTGTGTACTTCTTTTAAAAGCAGACGATTTTACTTACATTTGTTATGACTGAAAATAACACTGAAAAATCTGAATGTATTAAAATATAACAAACTTACCTGATCTTGTCAAGTTGCTTAATGTGATTTATCATCTTGTGCATGTCACTTTCAATCAGACCAGGATTTACAGCAATGTCCTCTGACATATCCAAGCAAATGTTGAAGTTAAAGCTGTAAAAGGCAAAGTTATATTTTAAGTTTCCTTAATTAAAAATAAAAACACAGTTCATCTTCAATGTTTAATTATACAAATATAAATGTACCTTTTGCCATGAGACTGCCATATGGTGTCGGTGGTATCTATGTAACATTTCAGTTGGTATGTAAGCACCTCCACATTGTGAAGGTTAGGCAGAAAGAAGGACTTTGCGTCTCGTTTGAACTCCAGGAGGAGAGGGCAGATCTGTCGTGCAGCGATGATCACAGCTTGAACATCATCAAATCTGATCGTCTCAGGCAGGTGTAAAACAAGGTTCTCAGTAAACACATGCAGCGAAGTCACTGCCAGCTTCTCCACTGCATCCACAAAGGTGTCGAGTTCCTCCAGACCTTCCAGTGTGTATTTCAACACTTCATCCAGCTCCTTTTCTAGTTCTGCAAATTTGCTCTCTGCATCCATCTGGAAGCTGCTCTTCACGTAGTTACGAAACTTTGCCCATTTTCCCTCTGACTTTGTAAAAGTGGGGTCAATTTCATCAGCCCTTTCTTTGATTTCCATCATTTTCTCATTCTCTATGTCTCTGCTGTTCTTCCATTCAGAGAACTGGTCATAAAAAACTTTTACTGTTTTCATGTAGGTCAGCGTATGGGTGACGTACTGACACAGGACCTGCTGTAGCTTTTCCCTGTAGGACAGAAAATTGTCACTGTATTATTGCATGCAAAAATAAATAAGCAAACAAAGGTAGGCAGTTCTGACCATCCCACACCACAATAAATAGTATTTTCATCAGAATACTTGCATGATTAGCTTGTTTTTTATTAGGAACAGAAGGGAAATGTATTGTATTATTGCCATCTACTGGACCTTGCATAGTTTTGCATAGCCAAGTGCAAAACTGCTGTTTTGTGAGTTTAATTCAAAGTTTATTTTGAAAGGTCAGATAATACAATATATATTAGAAATTTAATTGAATTTTTGAGATTTTACTAAGAATGGCAGATTCACCCTTTTAGACAGAGCTGTAACAAAAACCAGCCAAACTTCAGATCAGCTCAAGAACAGCGCAGAGAGCTTCATGGAATGAGTTTCTATGGTCAAGTAGCTGCAGCCAAGTCATACGTCACCAAGTGCAAAGCAAAGTGTCGGATGCAGATGGTGTATAAAGCACGCCACAATTGGACTCAAGAGCCAAGGAGACACATTCTCTGAAGTGAAGAATCACACTTCTCTATCTGGAAATCTGATGGACGAGTCTGGGTTTGTGGTTCCCTGGAGAACGGTATCTGGTGTCTGACTGTTTAGTGCCAAGTGTAAAGTTTGGTGGAGGGGGGATTATAGTGCGGGGTTGGTTTTCAGGAGCTGGGCTTGGCCCCTTAGCCTCGTGAGACCATCATGATCTCGCGAGCTTTCAAGGTTTCACTCGCAGATCAGTCTGGCTACTCTCCGTTAAAGAAAATTTGGAGCCGTTCACCAAACGAACGTCCAATCAGCGTTGGCTTTGAGGCGGGTTGAGGTGTGACGCAACGGGAAGATCGACAGTTCAGTCTAAATAACATGGCGGTTGAAGGGTTAAAAAAAATAAATAAATAACATGGCGGCTTCAGCCGATGAAACTAGCGTTAGCGTGGCTATCGAGCAAGTTTTATCGGAATTACAGAGTATTTCTTTGCTGAGCTAACGAGCCTTTACCTGCAGCAGCAAGAGTAGCTTGGCTTGTGGTTGTGTTTTCGTCAACAGAGCGACGACGAAGCATGTTGACGAGTACGTCAAATGCTTCGTTGATCTAATTGGTTTATTTGGCTTGTCTATCACCAACATAAGCCAATCAGCTAACCAGTATTTTCGCCCCTTCCCAAAATTACTTCAACGGAAGGTTTCCAGATGGATATGCGGAGCAAATCTATCTGGCGGCGTCAGGTTATTGGCCCCTTAGTTTCAGTGAAATAAACTCTGAATGCTTAAGCAGTCAAAGACATTTTGAACAACTCCATCCTGCCAACTTTGTGGGAAGAGTTTGGAGCTGGCCCCTTCCTCTTCCACCATGTCTGCACCACAGCACAAAGCAAGGTCCATAAAGACATGGATGGCAGAGTCTGGTGTGGATGACCTTCACTGGCCTGCAGAGGCCTGACCTCAACCTGATAGAAAACCTTTGGGATAATTTAGAGCAGAGAGCCAGGCCTTCTTGTCCAATATCAGTGTCTGACCTCACAAATACACTTCTGGAAGAACGGTCAAAAATTCCTATAAGCACTCCTAAACCTTGTGGACAGCCTTCTCAGAAGAGTTGAAGCTGTTCTAGCTGTAAAGGGTGGACCGACATCATATTGAACCCCTATGGATCAGGAAGGGGACGTCACTTCAGCTCATATGGGAGTCAAGGCAGTGGAACTAATACCTTTGGAAATATAGTGTACCTTTGGTATATAAAGAAATTGTCTCATTATTCTTTTTAGCATAATGAATAGCTTGCAGAAAGGGAAATGTAATTAATGATAGATCAAAGACAAGATGAAAAATCTATTGAAAATAGATTACAGGACAGGGGGAGTTGTGGCCTGGTGGTTAGAGCAGAACGTTTGCATTCTGGGAAGTTGAATCCCACAGACTGCTGCTCTGACCCCCAGCCACAGAAAGCTCCCTGGGGTTCTTCTGCTGCCAGGCACACTGCTGTTAACTGAAGCATTTATGTCCTTTACATGTTAAGATGCAAATGACAACATAGACCTTGGACCTAATCCTTGTGTGCAATGTGGTCTGTTATTTTTTTATCACCATCATGCCGGAACTAAAAGTAATAAAGGTATTCCGTGCTTGTATAGGACAAGACAGGGTAATGGTGCTGCAGTCATGGATCAATATTGAACAATGTTATACATACTGGTAAAGACCATAAAAGATAATTATCAGTAAACTTCACTGCATTAACATCTTCACCACAGTCACCTTTTATATTTGTAGCAGAATGTAAAGACGTAATTTACATTTTCTGGGCAGCATTTTGGATTTAGATGGAAGTATTGCAGTCAGCTACTTAGACAACCCAAGAAAAGGATTAAAACATTTTCCTACCCTGAAATAACAAAGGTGTCTAGGAATATGAATGTTTTTGTAGGTTAATGACTTAGGAATAAAATAAATAATCACACAATGAATACTTTCTTTGCTGCCATTAACACACTGATTCCTATGATGGCATACATGACTAAAAGCCTTATAATCGTCTTAAAGATACAGTGAGCTTGCATTAACTCCAATTAAACTGTAATCTAGAACAAACTATAAACTAGAACAAACTGTCAGCAAGATATAGGATTTATGAAGTTAACGGACATGTAATTGTTATTTTTCTTTATTTGGTAATGTTAAAAATACCAAATAAAGGGAAGATACATAATTTTCAACCTGAAGATCACTAAGAGAACAGATATTCCTTTAGCTATAAAAAAAATAGCTAAATATTGTGTATTTGTAGAGAGAACAACTGATCTGAGAAAGACTTGAAATAAAATGTATGTATAAGTTCACAAAAATGTCATTTAAAGGATTCCAAGTGAACAGACATTATTCCATGTACCTTCTTATGGTGTCCTGGATGTCAATACATTTAGCAAATTAAAGTATTTATTTTATTTACCTTTCTCCTGGCATTTTGTCGGTTTCTCACTGCAAACAGTCTTGTTGTGTCTTTCGCTCTTTAAAGTTAATGGTTGAGGATCTTCCTATAAGTCAACTAAGGTGCATAGTTTCGGTTTCTGCATATTTATTTTACTGTAGGCCACATCTAAAAAAAGAAAAAACCCTCGGCGCAGCACGTAGTAGACATGGTTTAAAGTCACTCTCAGGTCATTTCCTGTTTCTCAGAAACCAGATTCTAAAAGGTTACATATTGACCAGTGGATGTTCTGGACTTGAGGTTAATTACACCTGACAGCCTTAATAAGAGTAACAATCAAAAGTAATTTAAAAAAAGGAGTGATATCTGTTGTACTGTGAACAAAATGTATGAAAATAAAACGTTCTAGAAAGTGTAAATTCTTATAAATTGCAGTTTCAGATTATCACACATTGTCAGGTTTGGTGCAGGACTGAAGTGCAGACAACAGCTCTGGAGTTTCAGGTTGAGCTTAATGGTGGTTTATTAAAGAAACAGGATCATAGGATGACAGGAACAAGGAGCAGCAACAGGGAAGTGATCATAACAGGTTAAATCCAGAATGAAGACCGCGGACCAAACAACGTGTCTGACAGAGCGGATTAAACTTAAAGTGGAAGAGATGGAAGAAAACAACAGATGGATAATTAGATACAGCTGAACCGAGGAATACAACCCAGGTGAAGGGTAATGAGACGGCAGGAAATTGTACCTAGCAGAAGATAATGAACGGACCAAATTTGGAGAAGAATCTAATTAAACTAAGAAAAGATATAACAGGACTAAATAAATAAAGGACAATAAGTTAACTAAATCTAACTGTGCGCTAGTAAAATAAATACAGCACAGAAACTGAACTAAAGAAAGGCAAGCATAAAACAAGGATATAACCGAACTACTACAGTGAGAAGATAACCTAACAGAAACCGGATCTAACAGATACAAGAATCTAATAAGCCTAAACCCTTAACACATAACTCAACAGGTAACACAAATGAGAATCTAGAGACAAGCAGAATAAGGGAATTACAGACCAAAAGCATCCCCAGGGAGCTGACATAACTAATCACATTCCTGCAGATCCTGACACACAAATAATAAAATACAAAGATAATCTTTGTTCATAGCAGAAAAGCCTGTCCAGACCAACCAATAACTAATGAAATGTCTCTTTCTTTTTTGGTTTAATTTCACCAATTTAAAACCACCCTGATTTGTATCAGACCCGTGTAATATAGTGTATTTTTTCTGTTTCATATATTTATATATATGAAACAGGATCAGTCTGGCAAAAGATTTAAAAAAGCAACACATCTGGTTCTGATCCAAAGAAATTGAGATCATCTATAGGTTGCTACAAACAACCCTGTGAGCCAATATCCTCAAATGGAGAAAAACATGGCACAGAGGAGAACTTTCCAGAACTGTCCAGCCAAATAAAAATTGCACATTGAAGACTCATCCAGGAGGTCACAAAAGAACCCAGAACAGCATTTTAAGTCCACCAGCTCTCACTTGCCTTGGACCAATCAAAAATCATAGCTGTTTTTATTGTCATTCAACTGTATATTCACAATGTACATTTGAGCAAAATTTTGTTTAGTTTCATTTCATTGTTTATACCTTCAATCATATGCTTTACTTGAGATAAATTTAAATCTAAAAGTAAACTTTCTGAAAGTTTGTTACTGCTTTGAATCTTAACACGTTAGCTATGCTGCCTCCTTTGGTGTCATGTCTCTTGCAGAGCTTGGATTGCTTGCTGACTTACTGTTTGCGGTAAGGCGTATTGCGTCACTTCCTGTTTTCAGTTGCTGCAGTGATGACTGTGGTTTGGTGTTCTAGACGCTTTTGTTCTCATCTTT
The DNA here is from genome assembly GCF_011125445.2 of Fundulus heteroclitus. Lineage (NCBI taxonomy): Eukaryota > Metazoa > Chordata > Actinopteri > Cyprinodontiformes > Fundulidae > Fundulus > Fundulus heteroclitus. Next base: position 58,343 of record NW_023397008.1, read on the forward strand.
AATCTCTTTGCTGTGATATCTATCTGTTTCTAACATATAAGCACATTTAAAACACATTCTCTGTCACGTTCTGTTCTGGTTTATGTTTATTATTTGGTTGCCCTTGGATTTATTTCCGTTTTTGGATTCTAGTTTAGCCCCTTTATTGTGTTAGTTATCTGGTCCCTGTTTTAGCTCTGCTTTTAGTTCTGTGCTTGAACTAAAAGCAGAGGCTGACACCTCGAACCCAGAACCTGTCCCCGAGGGTCCGGCTGACACCTTGGCACCTGCATCCATCGAAGACGGTCCGCCACCAGCGGGCGACGAGGAGACCCTGGAGGGTTCGCCTCTGCCCAAAGCTCCTGAGGGAGCCCAGGGGGGTCCGCCGCCAGCGGGCGACGAGGAGACCCAGGGGGGTCCGCCGCCAGCGGGCGACGAGGAGACCCAGGAGGAACGTCCAAGCCCCAAGCCCCAAGAAGGGGCCCTGGAGGACCCGCCCTCGATTTCAGCTCCAGTGCCGGCTCCCCGTAGCTTCAAAGCCCAGCCTACAGTGCCGGCTCCCCGCAGCTTAAAGACTCAGTCTCCTGTGCCTGCTCCTCGTAGATTTAACACACTGTCTCCAGTGCCAGCTCCTCACAGCTTTAAAGCACTCGTGCCCGAAGCCTGTAGCCAGGTCCTGCCCGAAGCCTGTAGCCAGGCTCCCGCACCAGTCGCCTGTAGCCAGGCTCCCGCACCAGTCGCCTGTAGCCAGGCTCCCGCACCAGTCGCCTGTAGCAGCCTGTAGCCAGGCTCCGTCTGTAGCAGCCTGTAGCCAGGCTCCGTCTGTAGCAGCCTGTAGTCCGGCGCCTTCTTCAGCATTTAGTCAGGCGCCGTCTCTAGTCTTTAGTCAGGCGCCAGGTTCTGCTCTTTCCCTCTCCAGGCGCCAAGCACCGAGGGCGCTGGTCCGCCGACGGTCTCCGAGGGCGCTGGTCCGCCGACGGCCTCCTGAGGTCCTGACACGCCGGGGCCGCGCTCCGGGACGTCCGCCGGAGGACCTGACACGCCGGGGCCGTGCTCCGGGACGTCCGCCGGAGAACCTGACATGCCGGGGCCGTGCTCCGGGACGTCCGCCAGACTTTTTGAGACTTTTCTGTTAGTTGTTAGTTCACCCTGTCTGGGTTGTTTTTGGTTCAGGTTTTGATTGGTAATTTTTGGATTTTGTTTCATCTGTTCGCCGTGTCGGGTTGTTTTGTATGGACTGTGTCCCTCCGTCCGGTAACCCCCTCCACCCACCCGGTCTAATCTGTTTTATTTTCGGTTCAAAGGACGTCTGGAATCCGTCCTTGAGGGAGGGGCTCTGTCACGTTCTGTTCTGGTTTATGTTTATTATTTGGTTAAAGTAGCTCTTTTTGCCCTTGGATTTATTTGCGTTTTTGGATTCTAGTTTAGCCCCTTTATTGTGTTAGTTATCTGGTCCCTGTTTTAGCTCTGCTTTTAGTTCTGTGCTTGGTTTGTTTGGTTTTGTCTTAGGGTTATTTTCTAGTGTCCTGTCTGCTCCCTTAATCGCTCCCACCTGTCCTTGATTAGTTTCCCTCCACTCACCTGTTCTATCCGCCTATTTAAACCTGCCTTAGTTCTCTGCTCCCCGTCGGATCATCACACTTCATGCCCACGCGTTTGTTCCTCCTGGTTTGTTTTGGTAAGAGCCCCAGCACCTTGATCCTGTTTTGGTTAACCTGCTTCTGTTTATTCTGCCCAGTTCTGTTCCTGTCAAGTGTATTGGATGTCTGCCTTACCCCTTTTTTTGGATCTGGTTTTTGTTAATTTTGCCCTTCAATAAATCCAGCAAAAGGAAAAACATTGTTTTGGCTGAATTCTGGGTTCTGCTCCACACCATTCATGACATTCTCTCTTGCTGCACTTCAGCTTTGGGAACTCCTCGTGATTCACTATGACGTTATTTTTGTGCCTTTGCCTCGAGCTCGCAGGAACCAATTCAAGCATGCAGTGACACAGGTATTCAGCATTTAAACATCACATGTGCATGCTCAACTGTGATAAACTCTTCTCAACCCACTGTTCACACGCTCCACCTGCTCCTTCCATGCTCAACACCAGCCGTGCGCTCGCTCGGCTGTTTCTACGCTCACTCGTTTCCGTCTCTGCGCTCGCAACTTCAAAACGGTCGACTCCACCAGCCAATCACAGACAGTTTTTTTTCATCCAATCAGAGCATTGCTTGCAAATGCTGCTCTCGATGGATTAAATCAAAATGCTGCAGCTTTTGGCAGAAATTACTAAACAAAATGATGAGATTGACCAGAACCTCACGCCACAAGCACAGTTTCTTCCCATCTGCTACCGGTCTGATGAACAAGGCCAAGAGCCGCCTGTGACACTGGACACTGTCTCTCTCCCCCGTTCAGGACTTACAAGCCTCTGCGTTACATTAACGCACAGTTTACTGAGTGTATATTGCTTCTGTATATATATCGATTTTATTCAATTTTATTTTATTTTATTGTATTCTTATTTTTGTCTGCACCATAGACAACAAGTCTAAACAATATTTAGACTAAAATATTTCCTTGAACTTCTTTGAAGGACAATGTTAGGAAATTGGGGAAAAATTGGCGCTTTACACACCATGAAGAATCCTACCTATTCTGGAAAAACAGTCTACTTTTGTATAAAAAGACCCTTTGCAGAGTTAGAGCAGCATGGTTTTTATTATTAATTGACAACAAAAATAATCCTAGATTTTTCTTCAGTACAGTTGCCAAATTTACCCAGAGTCACAGCTCCATTGATCCATCCATTCCCTTAGCAGTAATGACTTTATGGGATTCTTCATAAATAAAATGTATTCTATTAAAAATAAAATAATTGGCATCCTACCAAACATGGTTACCTCGTCTTCAGTAAGTGAGGCAGTGCTGAAGGAATCTTTAGAACCTGAGCAGTGTTTAAACTGTTTAGAGGCAGTAGAGCTTTCTGAGCTTTCTAAAATTTTAGCTTCATCTAAACCTTCTACCTGTATGTTAGACCCAATCCCAACCAAGTTGTTTAAGGACATATTCCCTTTGATCAGTGGCACTATTTTGGACATGATTAATCTATCCTTAGTAAATGGATATGTACCACAGGCTTTTAAAGTAGCTGTTATTAAACCTTTACTTAAGAAACCATCTCTTGATCAAGATGAGTTAGTAAACTACAGACCTATATCTAATCTCCTTTTCTTATCTAAAATTCTTGAGAAAGTAGTTGCTAATCAACTATGTGAACATTTACAAAGTAATGACCTACTTGAGGAGTTTCAGTCAGGCTTCAGAGCTCATCATAGCACTGAACCAGCTCTGGTGAAGGTCACTAATGATATTTTCATGGCCTCAGATAATGGACTTGTGTCTGTACTTGTCCTGTTAGATCTTAGTGCTGCATTTGATACAGTTGATCACAATATTCTCCTACAAAGATTTGAGCATACTGTAGGGATTAAGGGGAAAGCATTAGGCTGGTTTAAATCTTATCTGTCGGACAGATTCCAGTTTGTTCATGTTAATAATAAATCTTCAAACTCTAGGGTCACCTGTGGAGTACCACAGGGTTCAGTCCTTGGACCAATTCTCTTTAATATATATATGCTTCCGATTGGCAAAATTATCAGACAGCATGGGATTAATTTCCACTGTTATGCTGATGACACTCAGCTATATTTATCCATAAATCCTGATGAATCCAATCAGTTACTTTGACTGCAGTCATGTCTTGATGACATCAAAATCTGGATGACTTTAAATTTCCTGCATCTAAAAGGAAGTAAAGACAGAAGTTGTAATCTTTGGGCCAGAGTCCTAAAAAAATAAACTTCTTAATCAATCACTCAATCTGGATGGCATTAACTTGGCCTCTGGTAATAAAGTAAAAAATCTTGTTATTTTTGACCAAGACATGTCATTTAAATCCCATATTAAACAGGTTTCCAGAGTTTCCTTTTTTCACCTTAGGAATATCGCCAAAATTAGAAACATTCTGTCCAGGAGTGATGCTGAAAAAACTAGTCAATGCATTTGTTACTTCAAGGCTGAACTATTGTAATTCTTTACTATCAGGAAGTCCACAAAATGCAGTTCAAAGTCTTCAGCTGATTTAAAATTTAAAATGCAGGAGTTCTGATGAAAATCAACAATAGAGATCATATTTCCCCAATTTTAGCTTTCCTTCATTGGCTTCCTGTTAAATCAAGAATAGAATTTAAAATTCTCCTTCTAACGTATAAAACCCTTAATAATCAAGCTCCATCATATATCAGAGCTCTGATTACCCCGTATGTTCCTAACAGAGCACTTCGCTCTCAGACTGCAGGTCTGCTGGTGGTTTCTAGAGTCTCTAAAAGTAGAATGGGAGGCAGATCCTTTAGCTATCAGGCTCCTCTCCTGTGGAACCAACTCCCAGTTTTGGTCTGTGAGGCAGACACCCCGTCTACTTTTAAGATTAATCTTAAAACTTTCCTTTGTGACAAAGCTTCTAGTCAGAGTGGCTCATGTTACCCTGAGCTACCTCTATAGTTATGCTGCTATAGGCTTAGACTGCTGGAGGACATTTTTCCCACTCTTCCTTGGCCTGCTACTTTTTCCTGCTACTCTCCAGTTTTGCATTACCTGTTATTTCAGCTTTTAACTTTATGCCTTCTTTATTTTTGTCTTTGAAGAACCTATATTAGGAATTTGAATGATAAACAGAACTCCTCTGTATTGTTTAAAAAAACTACAATAAAATTGGAATAAGTAATGTAATTGAGTTTTAAGCTGTATGTATGTATGTATGTATGTATGTATGTATGTATGTATGTATGTATGTATGTATGTATGTATGTAACTGACTACATATTTCTGAACACATAATACACTTTAATTCGTTTGTTATCAGTAAATTACCTTCAGGCAACTTTTGTTGTGAATTGCTGCTGTACAGAAATAAACTTCACTGAATCTAATCCAGGCTGACTTCCTACAGGACTTCCAGGTTCAGACTGGTAAGTGGGTGATGGCTAACCAAGCAGACATTTTGGTGGTGGAAAAAGCGGAACTAAGCAACCACAAGTGGTGGCACACCCAGAAGGAGCTTGAGAAATAGCAGGAGCTGAGAGAGGATGTACAGAAGTCATGGAGAGTCAGGGTCTCCGTGGTGCCAGCGCGATGGTCATTGGTGCACTTGGAGCTGTAACTCTGAAACTGGGGAGCTGCTGCAGCAAAAGAGAGATATTCTTTGAAAAGCTTGGATACTGCACAGGACTGAACAACCGGTACTGTACTATTTGAGCATATGCTGTCCACTGAGATTATTTTAAATTGACAGTTTTAACTTTAAGTCATTGTGAAGAACGTTACGTTAAAATAAAATTAGTTGCATAGATTTCAGTTGATGAAACAAAATGTCGAAACTAGGGCTGGGCAAGTTAACGCGTTAATTTCGCGTTAACTCATTAGACTATTAACGGCGATATTTTCTTTAACGCGCGTTAACGCATGTTGCTCACATGCTTTTATTTTGTGAAGGTCTGTTGCTGCGGTGTGGGGGTTTGAATCAGAACAGTAGGTGGCGATAATGCGCCAATAACCTCGCTGTCAGCCAAGCCTCGGATTCAGAGTAAGAAAGGTGCTGGCCGGAAAAAAACAAAGCCGACATGCGGAAGGCGGTGGCCGTTTCTCAATATGCGTTCTTGAGCGTTCTCGTGTGCTCGTGTGCTCGTGACACGTCATCAGCCTCAGACCGAGCACTGTTCCAATGCTGAGAACGCCAAGTCGAGAACGCGCCGAATTCCCCGGATGTTGTTCTCGCCCGCCCTCTTTATCGAGCATGCATCAGAGCAGACTTGTGCGTTCTTCAGACAGTCCGCTTGCCCAGAATGCACCGCGGCCGCAGCTTGATTTGAGACAGCGCAAACAGAGCTCACAGCGGTAAGTTAAAAATTCCCTTTTCTGCTGTTGTTGTTCTTCAAAAGTACGTTTTCAGATCGTTTGAGGCGAGAACATTATACTTTAAGCTTCCCTATGTGGCCTGTTTACAGAGTTAGTGCGTAATTAAAAAAAGTAGAGTGCATAATACCGCTGGTTATGATTTATTTATTTGTTTTGTGTTTATCTGACTGACGTGTGTTGCTTTATTAACTCAATACTTGCTGGAATAAATTGTATATGTCTGCCTAGGACGGCAGCAGCATATAAAATAAATAAATACATTCTATAAATGTTTTTCCTATCTAAGTGAGTTTCTTCTGAGTCAGGACACGAATAATTGAGAGGAGAAAGAGGGAAAGAAAATAATAGTAATAATAGTATATGAAAAAACTGACATTTATTTTATACAAATGTTTTATCTTTGGAACAGAATGAAGGTGTAATATATTCAACAAATTATTAACAGTTACTAACATGGTTTAAAACAAAGAAATAACTCATTAAGATCTTATACAAACAGACAATGCCTATAAACTTACAATTGAAAATAGTTGGAATGGAAATTAATTTACACATTATTTTATGTATTTTTCCAGGTGGTAAAAAAAAAGAAATGAAGCAGCATGTGAACATGACTCCAACTGATCTACATTAGGTCAGGTGTAGTCATGTTCACTTAAACATGCAGCCAGCTGCAGCAGCTCCCTGTCTTCAGCCGCCGGATGGTCATCCTCCTCTGGGTCAACCTCCTCATCCTCCACGTCTAGCTGGTCCCCTGCCTCTATACTAATACTGTGGAGGATGCAGCAGGCGGTGATTACTTTTGGGGCAAACGTCGGGCGGACCTCCAGCACCCTTAAGAAGATGGAACGCCACCGTGTCTTCAGACCACCAAAGACACGCTCAATGATGTTAATCAGCCTTGGCGTGGTGCCTGTTGTAGCGTGCCTCCACTTGACCTGTACCAAATATAAAATTAACTTGTAATTTAGGTAATATGCTGATTTGTCTTAATCTTCTATCCAATTAATATAATCTATGTATCAGTTGTGTGTCATTGTTGGCTCTATTTAAGGACAAGAAGGTAAGAGATCTGACTGGCAAGCTGTTTCCCTATAGGATGCACCGCAGGCCTGCCAGTAGAGGGTCACCAGCACCTCTATCTCCTGTGGCCATCCATGGGCCTTCTGATGGGCAGCAGCTGAAGGAGGAGGACGATGGTGGCCCTGTTTAGCTAGAAGGCTGGTTTCAGGTCCCCTTCATTAAAAAATATTTGGAGGATTGGCACAGAAGTGTTTATCCTCACATATTTTGTTTCTGTTTCTTCATGTAAATAAAAAATGCCAAATGTTACCATAATTGTTTTTTGTCACATTTTCTATGCATAAAACTATACCTGTTTAACATGCAGATTATTATAGTTCTCAAGAAAGAAAAGGTAAAATGTATAGTGTTGTATAGTAAATGTAACAAATGGCTTCCCTTCTCTGGTATTTTTACCATTTCACTGAAAAAATGGGCTGAACTAACTGCACATAATTTATAGATTAATCACTGTAAAGGTGGACAGACATAAAAATGTGTTTTTTTTCCCTTTCTTAATGATCAATGCTGTGAAGGTCAGTAGGTGCAATAAAGTAGCTTAACCCTACTGTTATTAATGTTAAAACTGGGTCTTCATTTTTATTAATATAGGAAAAATAGTCACAATTTCAACCTGATCACGTTTTTAATATCATCATCAATGGGTTTTTTTTAAAGATAAAAGTAGGAAATAGGCTGTCGATCTTAAAATGCCTACCAGTTGGCAATAGATGGGTGAGCAAAGCCTGCCTTCTGAGCCTCCTCTGCCGCATCAATCTTCTCCTTGCTCGGATTTGCCTCCTCAACTGCATCACCTCCTCTTCAGCCTGCTGGTAAAGCTGACCAACGACCGAAGCAACAGCAATAATGCTCGTATCGCTCATTTTGCTTCTACAAAGTGCTGATTTTTAAAGAAGATTCAATCGCCTCTGCAACTACAACAATTACAACTCCCCACAAAGAAATTCACGCTATTGCTGGTTTTATACCCACAGTTCTGTAATTATTTTAGATATTTTTTATACCTATACTTAGAAATTAATTTAAATAAAAAACGTTTTCAATAAGATATGATGGTGTAGCGTATAAATAGTTTTGAACGTTAAAGGAATGCTCAAGCGCTGTGGGTGTGATGACGTCACGAGTATACCTCTGTTCCAATGCACAATACGTGCTGCGTGCTCGTGTTCTCGTCAAGTCCGATCTTCCTGTGTTCTTACCGAGAACAGACTTGACGAGAATGCGAGTACGGACTTACGTTCTCGTGAATTGAGAAACGGCCGGTGTTTCCCACAGGAATAGCGTACAGCGCACGTGACGTTACCGTCTCAAGAGCAACGCCCCATACAGGTAGAGAACGCCCGTAGCAACACGCGCAACAGAAACAGCGATATGACCGACTTTATAGCCGTTAAACTTTCCCAAGACGATGTTCCAGGCGCACGGATTACTGGTCACACTGTCGAAGAACACACCAACCTTCAGCTCAAACGATGGCTTGAGTGTCGAGGGCTTAAAAAAAAACGGAAAACGGGCCGAGTTGATCGAACGGTAAGCTTTGTTGTTTTTTTCCTGCGCGGCGATCATGGCGTCCGTCCAGGAATGGGTATATGTTTAATGTTTGTCTCATTTGAAATGTTTTTGAGTAAGCTATCCTGGTAGCAGGGTATCATGTTAGTGCCTGCTACCATGATAGCCTATATGCTATCATGGTAGCAGGCGCTTCATTATTAACATGTCGGCCACCAAAATACTCTTACCTGTTCACTACTTGATGTCGCTGGAATTGGGTCAGGATGTTCTTCGGTTGTGCCCTTTCCTCCAACAAAATGCTTGCTACATATGTACTTGAATTTGGTAACTTTTTCCGGGTTGAACTGTTGTGTATAGGCTGACCGCACCGGTGAACCCAGCGCACACATTTCTCCTTGGCAGTCTTGAAGAAAACATCCTTCATTAATCGCGATTAAATATTTTAATCATTGCCCAGCCCTAGTCGAAACATTTTTCATCAGATGTAAACCTTCATTAACTTAAAACGCATCACATAGTGATTGTCTTTTTTTCTAGGACATCAACACACTTTTAATCAAAGATGAAAACATATAAATTCACAAAACACTGATTCTTATTTTTCATTTTGATCTGTGGTTGATAACAGCTTCTGTTTTCTTTGCAGACAATAAATAACAGCAACAGGTTCAGAAAAGCACTTGTCTAAAAATTCTCAGACATTTCAGAATGTGACCCAGTCAGAAAACATTTTTATAAATTTTGAGTTAGAACCAGAACCAGAACCAAACACGGAGAAGCAGCGTTTAGTTTTTGTGCTTCACTGATCTGAAACAAACTGTCAGAAAACTGTAAAAGTGCTGAAAACCTGAGTTCCTTTAAATGAAGGTAAAAAACCTATTTGTTCAGAGCTGCCTTTAAATGTTAATGTTGAAGTTTGTAGTCCAATTTGTCTTGACCTGCTGCTACTATTCCAATGCAATGTGCTTTTCTCTGTAATGCCTTTCTTTCCTCTGTTTTTTGTCATGTACAGCATTTTGTATCGTCTTGTTGCTGAAAAATACTTTATAAATAAACTTGCCTTACTCTGCCTATTGTTTTTCTAGGTTTGCTGTTTGAGTAACACTAATTAAGTTGAGATAAATCCCTGTCTTATTTTTTTTTAGCTTATTCAGTAAGTGAGTAACTGAAAGGATTTTAATTCAAAGTGAAATAGAGGAATTTTAAGAACAAAACCAAAAAACTGCAGCGTTTTAGTTTTCTGAAGACTGAAACTGGAAACTATAAGTTTGTGGGTTTTCTTCAGAAAATTAAAACCCTGCAGTTTTTAGTTCTCTTTTTAAATCCTTACAGATTATCTTCCCTAGATTAAAAACGAAGGGGAAATGATGAGTTTGCACACTTTAATGAGACTTGTGGATAAACAGTCGGGAAAAGCAGTTTCAATAGAAAATTTCTAAGACTTGTTTCAGAACTTCCAAGCTACCTGCCTACCAGCTTACTTTCAAAGTGAAAGTGGGAGACAATCTGTCAGGCAGCAGCAGACAAGTAGATTAAATAGTTACTGCTGAATCAACACTACTTATCTAACAAAAAGAGCTGCAAACTGCTGCTTGATTTTGCAAAATTAACTACATATGGTTTTGTTCTGAGATGTTGCTCAACAGGATCACTGTTACTGGAGCTTATTAAGATAAGTTAAGATAAGTAAAGAAATTCCTTTTTTCCCACCATGGGGAAATTTGGGCATGACAGTGGCATAAATATGAAGCTGAAGGCGCAAGTTCAATCGAAGAAACTCATCGCCTGCCTCCATTCAATCAGAGTCCGATACGCCTCTGATGTGAGCCAATCAGCTACGAACCGCACCTCCATGAAGCCAATCAGCATCCCGCGCTCATCTTAAAAGCAACTTGAAATCCACGTCTCAGCCTGCTAACCAGCAAGCGCAAACGGATTGCATGTTGGATTTCGAATCAGATGTCCGATTCAAGACGATAACAACTCATCCTCAAATCCTGCTGCTCATAGGAACGCCATCTAGCCGCGCATCCATCCTCTGCAATCTCTGTATTCGCTCCAGCATATCTTAACCAGCACTGACCTGGATTCGCTCTCTTAGCTGGCCTTCTTCCGCTGTCCGTCACCCAACCTCTGTTTTCATCAGCTCCGATTCCTGGCGCTATGAACTTGCAAATCCCCGCTTTTCACAAGCGACGTAGACGCCGTCCCAACTCTAACTCAGCTCCGGTCCCGCTCTGCTTCGTAGCCGAGAGCGGCTATCGTCCTGCGCAACTTTCAGCCTGATCTCCTCTCATGCCCGCTCCTAGCAGCTCAAGGTAACATGTATCCACTCATGTTTTCATTCTTATTACATGCATTTCGCTCATCATGCTCCTGAACTGTCCGTCTGTTAGGCAGAAGTATCCCATCCATTCTGTTTGTTTTCGTTCTTCTTCTGGTTTTGGCGGTTGGCTACAGGCTTGTAGTAGCATTACTGCCACCTACTGGTTGCAGTATGGTTCGTGATGGACTCCATTAATCTTCTCTTATTTCATAATTATGTCATTCTAATTCAACTCATTGTTCATATTTTCTACAGTAATTTCTTGTCCATAGTATGCTTGATTTTAAGTGTTAATTAAGTTTGTAAGTTGAAATGTTAACCTTACCATTTTCCTCTTTGGTTTTTCCCATTCCTGTGTTCTCTTACTATCTTTGATATGGCAACATTCTTCTCGTCTCCCCTTTATCATCAACCTGCAGGCTGTATTAGCAAATGTCTCAGCATTTTAAATCTCTGATTTCGTCATTCAAAGACTTACTATTGGCAATCCTTCCGCATTAAGTACTTTCAATGTCATTCACGTTCAGTTTAACCGGACAGTAGGGTTGAGTTGTTACTTAACCCATTTTATTTCAGAAGTGCATTTTAAATCCAGCGATTTATACCAATTGTTGTGCCCTTCATGAGCTCTGCTGCTCTAGCCAGGCGTTCATAAAGTATTCTGTCAAATTCTCTTCACCTACTTTCATCGTGCACTGCCACGTGCTACGTTGTGTGCCTTGTCTCGTGCCCTGTCTCGTACCCCGCTCGTACCTGTCTCATACCCCCGCCATGTGCCCGCCATGTGCCCGTCTCCTACTCCTCATGTAATCTGTATGTGCCTGTTTCGTGTCCTTCATGTCATGAGCATTCATCTTTCATGTCCCCATGCATCAGCCCCCATGCATCAGCCCCCATGCATCAGCCCCCATGCATCAGCCCCCATGCATCAGCCCCCATGCATCAGCCCCGAGCACCGGCCGAGCACCTCACCATTCATCTCACCTCATCTCACCATCCATCTCACCGTTCCCCCTCACCTCACCTCACCATTCACCTCACCTTCATCTCCCATTCCACATCACTGTTTTGTAGGCCTTCGCGGCAAACGGCCCTGTTTTGGTAGGCCTTCGCGGCAAACGACCCTGTTTTGGTAGGCCTTCGCGGCAAACGGCCCTGTTTTGGTAGGCCTTCGCGGCAAACGGCCCTGTTTTGGTAGGCCTTCGCGGCAAACGGCCCTGTTTTGGTAGGCCTTCGCGGCAAACGGCCCTGTTTTGGTAGGCCTTCGCGGCAAACGGCCCTGTTTTGGTAGGCCTTCGCGGCAACGGCCCTCTCATTAAGCTACGCTGCTTCTCCTTTTCATTCTTCTCTGCTGTCTGGAGCACGCTTTCTCTGTGGTGCCTGAATTAGCACAATGTTCAATTGGTGAATCCTCTTTGCTAGGTTGGTGAGACTTGATTGGGCTACTGGGCAAAATGAAGATAGAAAGAGGCTAAGGAACTATTTGCAAACAAAACAAAGAAAGGACAAACAAGGGTGGTTGATCAGGATAACTCTGTGAATCCTTGTTCACTGAGAGTCTGATTCCAAGAACATGGAATGGAGTTGAGACATTTGCCATGTATTTCAATCTATTCACAATGCGGGGCCCAAGTTAAACAGAACATTATTTGTTGAAATAATGGCTCGGACATGTTCCCCAGGCGTTGAGAGCCTCTCCAGATGCTGAAGCAGGCAGTCGAGTCTAGCAGACCTTGGATCAAGCGTGGCTGGCCAGGCACCTTTCCCAGCTGCTGGCTTGTGTGTTGGTCAGGGCCGACCAGGCCTCATGGTTGGCCTTCTTTGTCTGCTCTGTGAGAGCTGCTAAAGAAGTCTGCAGGAGTGAGCCGAAGAAAGAGAGCTCTTTGTCTGTGGGAGGAAGGTTTTATTTGTAAAGAGGGTTTTCAGCAGGACCCCGGTGGGAAGAAAGGCGTCCAAGCATTGAGGGTCTCATGTTGCAGCAGGACAGAATTCCTGTTACCTTCCCCATACCACAGTTCAGAATTCAACCCGAGATCAATTATTTATCATGACGTTATTGTATAACATTAGTTTAAATTACGGATCCTGTCTGCAGACTGGTGAGGCTAATTAAGCTAATAAGTAATGAAGATCATCAGTTTTATCAGAATGTAGTAAGAATCTAAAGTATTTTCATTTCAAACATCATGGAATGAGCTTAATAGCTTAATCCGTTCATGACAGCATTTATTATGCGCTCGGCAGTTTATGCATTCATGAGTTAAGCAAACATTATTATAAATTATGTCTTAAGTCATGTTACCATTAGAGTTCGCTAAATTTGTTCTTTCCTTCTTGAACAGGATACTCTGGTTGAGAGCTGCCGTTCTGACCGTCTGGTCTGCTTCTCGCCTGGATCGAAATATATTTCTATAATGCCTTTCTGTCGTGGATGTGTTTACAAATGTACGGATGCTGCCATCCGTAGGTTTTGGGGGGGTTCTTTATAATTGTTTCACAGATTCCTGATCACTCAAACAATGGGCTATGGTCATCATCATCATGCCTCACACATCGTTCTGAGCATCCATTCATTTAGCTGCTCAATGCCCTCTCGGCTCTAAGGTAATCTAACTGCAAATACTGGTGGTGGATTGAACTTTTCACATGTCTGGCCAGACCCTTCATGTTTCACTCTTTCGAATTGAGTTTATCATTCATAATCATCACAGTCTGTAACTCTCCTATCATATTGTTGATCTTTTATGCTTCTTTCATATCATCATTCATCACATGTATACTTTCGTTCATATCGTAACTCATATTGTCAGTTTATCCTGTCACTCATTCTGTTATGTATCCTTTCATGCATCTGTCATGCATTCGTTATGTATCCTGTTGCACTCTCTCGTACGTCTTGTCGCATCTGGTCCTGCGTCTTGTAATGTGTTCTCTCATGCATGCGTCAAGCATTCTGTTATGCATAAGCAAGACATCTTCCGCAAGAAAAGCATCCATGCTCACATCTTCCGCAAGGAAGCTTACGCAAGACATCTTCCGCAAGAAAAGCATCTATGCTCACATCTTCCGCAAGAAAGCATACGCAAGAGATCTTCCGCAAAAAGCATACGCAAGAGATCTTCCGCAAGAAAAGCATCTACGCTCACATCTTCCGCAAGAAAGCATAAGCAAGACATCTTCCGCAAGAAAAGCATCCATGCTCACATCTTCCGCAAGAAAACTTAAGCAAGACATCTTCCGCAAGAAAAGCATCTCCGCTCACATCTTCCGCAAGAAAGCATAAGCAAGACATCTTCCGCAAGAAAAGCATCTATGTTCACATCTACCGCAAGAAAAGCATCTATGCTCACATCTTCAGCAAAAAGCATACGCAAGACATCTTCCGCAAGAAAGCATACGCAAGACATCTTCCGCAAGAAAGCATACGCAAGACATCTTCCGCAAGAAAGCATACGCAAGACATCTTCCGCAAGAAAGCATACGCAAGACATCTTCCGCAAGAAAGCATACGCAAGACATCTTCCGCAAGAAAGCATCTCTGCTCACTTCTCCTTGTTCATTTCTTTCATTTCATTCACCTAATCTCCCATTCAAATCACTATCCCGTCACACTGCCTTATGAGTCAGGCGCTCTGACCTCGGCATTTTTGGGGGGAACATCCCTGTTCTCATACATCTACTTATGCATATTAAAGTATAATTCAGCATTAATGTTCCTGCCGAGGTCTGAGCGCCAAAGACTTAAAATATTGTATCAATAAAATCCTTCTAATTGCCATTTCTTTCTCTGTGAGTTTTTCAGATTGGAATGAAGCTGAAGGCGCAAGTTCAATCGAAGAAACTCATCGCCTGCCTCCATTCAATCAGAGTCCGATACGCCTCTGATGTGAGCCAATCAGCTACGAACTGCACCTCCATGAAGCCAATCAGCATCCCGCGCTCATCTTAAAAGCAACTTCAAATCCACGTCTCAGCCTGCTAACCAGCAAGCGCAAACGGATTGCATGTTGGATTTCGAATCAGATGTCCGATTCAACCCACCCCCAACCCCTTCTCCACCATCATAGCTGAGTTCATCTAGCTTCCATGATGTTCCTCCATCCTCAACCCATCAGAGTGTTTTCTCCCTTCAGTCTTCATTACTCCCTATCGCCTGTTATTGGTCCGGCAGAAGACCACCATGTTGGGCCCGGTTCTGCCAGAGGTTTCTTCCCAAAGGGGAGTTTTTCCTCTCCACAGTCGCTTCAAGCTTGCTCATCATGGACAGTTCATGCAAACCTGTGTTTATCAAGTTGGACATCTATCTTAAACAGATCATCATATGGACTGAACAAACTTCTTTTATCTCCACTCCACCACCAGTTCCAGACCTGAGGGGAACATCCCTGTTCTCATACATCTACTTATGCATATTAAAGTATAATTCAGCATTAATGTTCCTGCTGAGGTCTGAGCGCCAAAGACTTAAAATATTGTATCAATAAAATCCTTCTAATTGCCATTTCTTTCTCTGTGAGTTTTTCAGATTGAAACAGAGTTAGAAACTAAATAAACAATGAAAAAACAAGCTAATCGGATCTAAAGTTAGTTATTAAGCAACAGAGAATGAACTTATCAGAAAGGCTAAAATAAAAGTAAAAATAAAGCCAGAGCTTTGCACAATTATTGATAATATGGAATATTCAGGTAAAAATGCAATATTCTGTTAAATGGAAGAAATACAGCAGCTGATCTACACAGCAATGTGAGAAAAACTGTGCAAAATGCATGCCGTATTTTTTGGACTATAAGTTGCACTTTTCTTCATAGTTTGGCAGATTCTGCGACTTTTATTCAGGTGTAACTTAAATATAAAATTAAAGCGGTAATTCACAGTGACCAACAGGAACCAAGGAGTAAACATTACAGTCTATAGCCACAAGAGGGCGCGCTCGGCTTGTGAAAACTATATCCTGCTCCTGCACCACTTAATAAATTAATTGAAACATTAACTTACAGACAACAAAGACTGAACACATGTTTGTATGTTGTTTCACTGTTTCAGTATCATTCATGCAGGGGAGTGATGCCCGTGAGCTTTATGTTGCTCTCAATCATCCGTGTCGTACTGTTAGCTTAGAACGTAGCACCGTTACGCTCACGGTCTAATTTAGGCGTAACCTGGGAACTTCTTGGTGGAAGGCAAGTTTGCATGCTCTCCCTGTACATTCTGGGTCCTCAATGTGCAAAAAACATGATTGTGAGCTTAATTGGTGTCTCTAAATTGCCCTTAGGCGTGAACATCAAGCACAGCGGTGAAGGATGCTTTCTTTTTTTTAGCAAAACTACCTGGGTACCTTGCAGACATTGAGTTGAACTTGCAAAATGATTCCAAACACATAAAATAATTTCTGTTAAAATGGTTGAAATAGAATGTCATGGGGAAATCCCAAATTCCCCCATTGTAGGACAATAAAGGAGTTTCAGACCTTAAATTCAATAAAACTGCTTTTCTGGGACCTTCAGAGAGCTGTGCAGAAGACTTCCACCTGACCTAAATTTATTGAAGCAACCTTGTGAGAAAAGAGTCAACCAAACTTCCTCCACAACTACGAGACAATAAATTCATAAAATAAATTACATAAAACTTTTATTGCTACAAGTCCAGTGTGTTCTTCAGGCTTCATCTGGAGGGACCGACTTGTGCTCTTGATATGAACACAGTGAACCTGGATGCTTAGCTTTAGTGCACATTCTGCAAATACAAGATGACATCAGATAAACAGCAGATGCTATTTTTATTAACGTCACTTTAACAGATTACTTTGCTTTTTATAGATAGCCGAACGCAAAGGAGCAAGATGTGTTGGAATAGGTAAAGCAAGGCACCAGTTTGTCTCCCTCCTTGTTTGTAGGAGGCTTAAGAAGTTTAATGTTCATGGATATTAACATTTTGTTTCTACAGATGGAAACTACAGAGGGCCTTGTGTCAGAATGTTACAGATACGCTACCTGACATCGTAGCTGTGAGCGATTTCTGCAAGAAGTTCTCTGGGTGGAAGAAGTGCAGATAACTATAAAAGGAGCAATATCCAAGAAAAGGCAGACATAGTTGACTCCTCTTTCAGCGAGTCAGAGGGCAAAATGAAGAAGAGCATTGTGAAAAGCATGAAAAGCAGCTTCCAGGTAAATACAGAGACAATACAAATAGGCCAGTTATCACCAATCTGGGATTAAAGGTGGATGCTGATCTTAAACCTGAGAGTCAGATTAGGGCTGTTGTTAAATTAATAATTTTTCATCTGAGCCAGTTTGCTAAAATAAAGCCATTTATATCAAGGCAGCTTGTTGAAACAGTCATTCATGCATTTCTAACATCCAGGCTGGATTACTGTAACTCATTATATTTTAGGGTTAGTGAGGCGTCCATCGGGCGCCTGCAGGTTGTGCAAAATGCTGCAGCACGACTTTTAACTGGAACAAAAAGGTCTGAGCACATTACCCCCATCCTAAAGTCCCTTCATTGGTTTCCTGCATGAATTTTATTTATTTTACTTGCTTTTATATCTCTTAATGGTTTGGCTCCCCTTACCTTTCTGAACTGCTGCACTCCCATTCACCTGTCCGCTCCCTCAGGTCTGCCAACCTGCAGCTTCTTATTGTCCCGAAATCAAAACAGAAACTAACAGGTCGTTCCTTCGTTGTAGCGGCTCCACAGCTGTGGAACAATCTGCCTCCTCTCAGTCAGAGTTTAAGACTTTTCTTAAAACATATTTGTTTGTGGAAGCATTTTGCACATCCGGAAAGGTTGACTATTTTTATTTATTTTAACTTTTTACATTTTGTTACTGTTTTGAACTATCTTGTTTGTCTATTTTAATTTGTGTTTTATTTATTTTAATTTTAGTTATTTTCAGTTGTACGTGTACAGCACTTTGTTGACATT
>NW_023397009.1:0-76136 GCF_011125445.2 Fundulus heteroclitus
TTGTTTATCTCCACTCCACCCACCAGTTTCAGACCTGGGGGGAAATATCCTTCTCATACGCCTGCTTATGCATATTGAAGTATAATTCAGCGTGAAATTTTCCTGACGAGGTCTGAGCGCAAAACTCTTAAAATATTGTATCAATAAAATTCTTCTAATTGCCTTTTCTTTCTGTGTGAGTTTTTCAGATTGAATAATAAAACAAAGAAAACTGATTTCCTGTTCTCCTGGTGTTCTGCATGTGGGTTAAGAAATTAGAAGCCACCATGACTGTGTTAATTATTAGGCCCAAGCAGCTAAGCGCTGCGAGGCCTATTGTAACTGCAGCTTTTATTATTATTAGGCCCGAGCAGCTAAGCGCTGCGAAGGCCTATTGTAACTGCAGATTTATTGTTATTAGGCCCGAGCAGCTAAGTGCTGCGAAGGCCTATTGTAACTGCAGATTTTATTATTATTATTAGGCCCGAGCAGCTAAGCGCTGCGAAGGCCTATTGTGACTGCAGATTTTATTTATTTATTTATTTATTATTATATTTTATTATTATTATTATTATTATTATTATATTATTATTAGGCCCGAGCAGCTAAGCACTGCGAAGGCCTATTGTAACTGCAGATTTTATTATTATTATTATTATTATTAGATTTGTTCGGGACCCTTTTTAGAGGATTTCTGAAATTCCATGAAAATCCCCTTTAGATCATAATTATTACGCCTTTATTAAACTTTTTTCCAGCAAAAACTGATAGCTTATCTTCTTCCCCTATCCGTTAGGAAATAAACACAGAAAAAATTACGTCTCTATCTTTTATGGATCAGGAGATATGAGGCGTTGTTCGAGGCAAAGTTCTCCATTATAATCCAATAGGCAGACTTGGACACAAAGTGTCTGCACTTCTTTAGACTGGCCCGCTGCAGCTGTGTCAGTGAGTTTCCATGACGACGGAACTCTGAGGGCCAGTGGGAGACGTTCCATTGAGATAGAATGGCAACTTTCGACGCCAGCTGCAGCGGCTGTGATTAATGTAGAAATCTGAAATTCGCACAGTCACTTCCTCTTAACATTTTTAAATTTTAAAGTGACTTTCAGCCATGTGTCAATTTTCTGTCCCATTTTGGATTTTACATGCTTTCCTATTGGGCCTTTGCTTCAAACAGGACCTGGCATGATAACCAGACACGACCCAATTGGCCAATACAAAACCACCCACATGTGGGAAATGGCACCACTGACCATTTTGGTCAAATGTTGAGTTCTGGGCCCAGATGTGGTGAGGCTGAGTTGCTAAGGAGGCCAATTGACCATGAACTTTGGTCACGTTTGGTGACATTAAGTATTGGCACCCCTATTTGAGGCACTTCCCAGTACAGGATTTGGACCAAACTGACAGAGTACAATCACCCAGTGATACTGAACACACTATGTTAGCGGCTAATGGTTAGCATGTTGCTAACCGGAAGTAGCTCTAGGAAGGTCTCACCAAACTTCCGCTTCACAGAGTCTGTACTTCCTTTCGAGAGAAAGCTCCACAAGAAATTTGGGCTACGTCACATAAAGCATCTCCATGTTATGAGGTGTCAAACATCCAATGCTTTTCAATGGGGGACCAAACCCTTTATGATCCAGGAAATGCATGCCCATATATGGCGCTACAGTGTAGCTCAGATGGAAAGTGCAGGCTTTGCATGCAAGAGGTCGTGGGATCGATTCCCGGTGTGGAAGACTTGGAGTTTTGTATTATAATGCCCACATTGTGTATATCAAAACATGTGTGCTGATCACATAAAGTAGTTTTTTGTACCACCCGCCATTTTGAGTTACCATGGCAACATTATAAACTACATATTTTCTCCCTATTTGAGGCACATCCCAGTACAGGATTTTGACCAAACTGACAGAGTACAATCACCCGGTGATACTGAACACAACCATGCTAGCGGCTAACGGTTAGCATGTTGCTAACCGGAAGTAGCTATAAGAAGCTTGTACAAACTCCTGCTTGACAGATTTGGTGAATTTTAGGATTTTCTCCCTTTTTAGGCACTTTTCAGTACCGGATTTCAACCAAACTATCAGGGTAACACCACCTGGTGATACTGAACACAACCATGCTAGCGGCTAACCGTTAGCATGTTGCTAACCAGAAGTAGCTTTAGGAAGGTCCTATCAATTTCTCCTTAGCCAGGGTTCTTCTGCCTTTACAGACAGAGAGAGGGCTGCAGCTGTCAGTGAGTCTCCATGACAACGCTGCTAGCAAGAGGCTCCTAGGAGGTCCATTGACTTAACATGGCACCTTTCGACGGCCGCTGCGGGGGCTGTGAAGACCGTAGGAACCTGAAATTCGCAGTTTACTTCCTGTTGCTATTTCTGACGTACGGTACGCACCAAGTGGCAGGCGCCTTGCTAAATTTCTTCAGAAATTTTCTAGTTCTTTATTATTCTTCCTTCACGATTAATGCGGCCCGAACCGTAGCGAGCACCCCCACAATATAGGTATCAAAACGTGTGGCTCGATTACGAGATGTGTGCTGGTACTTTTATTGGGATTTCGAGTTACCATGGCAACAAATTAGAGAAAAACCAACCCCCAAAAACCCATAATAATCAATGGAGTCGGGTAGAAAGAAAGCCTCAAAAAGGCCTCCAAATGACCATTTTCAACGCTGTACTGTGTCGCCATGCTTTCACCTATGACACCGTTTAACTTCCAGTTTGTAGATATATCAGTGAACTACTCAGAAGTGAAAACGGGATGTGGATATCTTTTATCGTCTCCTCACAGTTACTCCTCAAAGCTCATGTCCAAAAATCAGCGAAATCATCGTTTACAATGAAAGTCAATGACGGAATTCTCCACCGCTAGAGTGGGCCACTCTAGCTTTTTAAAGATTTCAAAACTCCGAACAACTTGAGCCTACTCGCTCAATTTTCACTCTACGTAGACAAATTATACATCAAAACGTAGGTATTTTTGTCAGGATTCGGGAATGTAACCCTCATTGGTGTGGCATTTATAGATTTTTCGCAAATCACCTCAGACCGACACAAACCCGAAACCTCCCCCATTCATTTCCTATGGAGCGGTTTTGAAAAATGACGTCTAAAAATCCAAAACATCACGTTTTCGCATCGTCGCTACTCCTAAACCGTTTTATGTACAGGCATGAGACTTTCACAGATGAAAGTCCCAACCCTTCTGGCACTCACAAAAAAGGAATTTTGTGGATAACTGTTACGGTTTTTCCGCAGGAACAATTTGTTTGGGAGTAGCGAATGTGCAAAATCCTAAAAACGCTTTGGAGCTGCATTTTCCCACATCAACCACTTTTTTACAATCGTCGCTGTGTCTACACTGATTTTTGTACAAACATAAAAGTGAGGTTCCTGGTCCTCAAAAGCCTGCTGATACTCATGGTGAAAGAATTATTTTGATATCTCTTATACTTTTTGAGTTACAGCGATTTGTTCGGGACCTTTTAGAGGATTTCTAAAAATCCATAAAAATGCCATTTAGATCATAATTTTTTACGCCTTTATTAAACTTTTTCTAGCAAAAAACGATAGCTTTTCTTCTTCCCCTATCCGTTACGAACTAAACGCAGAAAAAATTACGTCTCTACCATTTATGGATCAGGAGATATGAGGCGTTGTTCGAGGCAAAGTTCTCCATTATAATCCAATAGGCAGACTTGGACACAAAGTGTCTGCACTTCTTTAGACTGGCCCGCTGCAGCTGTGTCAGTGAGTTTCCATGACGACGGAACTCTGAGGGCCAGTGGGAGACGTTCCATTGAGATAGAATGGCAACTTTCGACGCCAGCTGCAGCGGCTGTGATTAATGTAGAAATCTGAAATTCGCACAGTCACTTCCTCTTAACATTTTAAAATTTTCATGTGACTTTCAGCCATGTATCAGTTTACTGTCCCATTTTGGATTTTACATGCTTTCCTATTGGGCCTTTGCTTCCAACAGGACCTGGCATGATGCCAAGACACGACTCAATTGGCCAATACAGCACCACCCACCTGTGGGAAATGGTGCTACAAAAAATATTTTTGGTCAAATTTGAGTTCTAGGCCCAGATGTAGTGAGGCTGAGTTTCTAAAGGAGGCCAATATGACCCATTAGGATTGGCCACGTTTGGTGACATTAAGTATTGGCACCCCTATTTGAGGCACTTCCCAGTACAGGATTTGGACCAAACTGACAGAGTTCAATCACACCGGTGATACTGAACACAACCATGTTAGCAGCTAACTGTTAGCATGTTGCTAACCGGAAGTAGCTCTAGCAAGGTCTCACCATCTTCTGCTTCACAGAGTCTGTTCTTACTTTAGAGAGAAAGCTCCACAACAAATTTGGGCTACGTCACATAAAGCATCTCCAAGCTATGAGGTGTCAAACATCCAATACTTTTCAATGGGGGACCAAACCCTTTATGACCCAGGAAATGCATGCCCATATATGGCTACAGTATAGCTCAGATGGAAAGTGCAGGCTTTGCATGAAAGAGGTCGTGGGATCGAAAACCGGTGTGGGAGACTAAGAGATTTGTATTATAATCCCCACAGTGTGTATATTAAAACATGTGTGCTGATCCCATGAAGTATTATTCTGTACCACCCGCCATTTTGAGTTACCATGGCAACGTTATTAATGATGCATTTTCTCCCTATTTGAGGCTCATCCCAGTACAGGATCTGGACCAAACTAACAGAGTACACTCACCCAATGATACTGAACACAATCATGCTAGCGGCTCACGGTTAGCATGTTGCTAACCGAAAGTAGCTCTAGGAAGCTTGTACAAACTTCTGCTTAGCCAGGGTTCTTCTGCCTTTATAGACAGAGAGAGGGCTGCAGCTGTCAGTGAGTCTCCATGACAACGCTGCTAGCAAGAGGCTCCTAGGAGAACCATGGACTTAACATGGCACCTTTCAAGGGCCACTGCGAGGGCTGTGAAGACCGTAGGAACCTGAAATTCGCAGTGTTACTTCCTGTTGCTATTTTTGACGGTACGGTACGCACCAAGAGGCAGGCGCCTTGCTAAATTTCTTCAGAATTTTTTCTAGTTAATTCGCTAAAGAGGGGCCTTTTTGGGGCCTTTATGATTTTCAAAAACTCACCAAACTTGCAGATGCATGGTGACTATTTAAAAATTTTGTATTTTAAAGTCGTCACAAAAATCTAAAGAAAAATGCCTCAACGGCGCCACCTAGAAATTTTCAAAGGACCCTTTGCTATTCACTTACTTCATTGTAGAGACATGAAACTTGGTACAGTTGCAGAGCTCACCAAGACGCTCAGAATTTACAATAAATGTCATAGTGAAAGTATCACAGGAAGATGGCCATTTTAGACTGAAAGTCTGATTTTGACCTCAATTTTGACATTTACAGCGTTGGTATAAGATCGAACTCCTCCCAGAGATTTCGAGCGATCAGCTTGAAACTCAGTCAGTCTGATCATAAGGCATGGCCAATTAAAAGTTATCAAAACGGTGAGTTTTTGAGCATGGGGTCAAAGTTCACCTACTCACCATGAAACACAAAAGTGTTATATTTCATACACAAAAACTCACAGAGCCACCAAACTTTCAGTAATTGATCACCATCAGGTCTCCTATAATATCCAATGGTCAAATGATGACAATGCAGGAAATATATATAAACAGGAAATATATTTAATCTTTGGAAATTGACAGCATTGGAATTTGCTCAAACTTGTCCACCAGGTGGCAGCAAGAGACCACAAATAAACCACAAACCAAGTTCACTTGGTAAATAAGTAATCCTAGGTCTTTGGTTTTGAAATATATTTAACCCTTTAAAGCCTAACCAATCAAAAAATAGTCAGACAATTCTAATTTTTTAGAATGTTGATGTCTTTTAAGCCTGAAAACAAAATCCAATTTATTTTTTTTGCCATATCCTTATTTTTATGATATTATTTTTGTATCACATTTGATACGGTAGGCTTTTGTTAGAACTTTTGGCTCACAACAATATGACATATATAAAAAACAAATCTTGCCCATAACATCTAGAAACTAAAGAACACTTCAGGCAGTTTTTCCTTTAGTTCTTTTTAACCTACAACTTTTTACAGCCATTTATTTTGCATCGTGGTAGACACCAAAATTGTGTCTGTCATTGTTCAGGCAAAGATGTACTTTACACTTTTTTACAGTAGACATGTAAAAGTGATTGCCAGTGCAGTACTTTCAATTCAATTCAATTCAATTCAATTTTATTTATATAGCGCCAAATCATGAAACATGTCATCTCAAGGCACTTTACAAAGTCAAGTTCAATCATATTATACAGATTGGGTCAGATTATACAGATTGGTCAAAAATGTCCTATATAAGGAAACCAGTTGATTGCATCAAAGTCCCGACAAGCAGCATTCACTCCTGGGGAAGCGTAGAGCCACAGGAAGAGTCATCTGCATTGTACATGGGTTTGCTGCAATCCCTCATACTGAGCAAGCATGAAGCGACAGTGGGAAGAAAAACCACCCATTAACGGGAAGGAAAAACCTCCGCAGAACCGGGCTCAGTATAAACGGTCATCTGCCTCGACCGACTGGGGTTACAGAAGACAGAACAGAGACACAACAAGAGAGACAAAAAAGCACAGAAGCACACATTGATCTAGTAATCTGTTCTACATTAGATGGTAGTAGCGGGTGAGCCGTCTTCTCTGGATGATGTCACAGTTAACAGAACGCCAGACCAGGTGTACCTACTATGAAGAGAAAAGAGAGAGAACAGAAAGTTAAAGCAGAAATGACAACACATAATGCATAATTGAAGAACAGTAGAACTCAATAGAGTGAGAAAATTAGATCCTGATATACTCCAGTAGCTAAGCCTATAGCAGTAAAACTATAAAGGTAGCTGAGAGTAACATGAGCCACTAGTTATAATTTTTGTTAAAAAGAAAAGTTTTAAGCCTAGTCTTAAAAGTAGACAGGGTGTCTGCCTCACGGACCAAAACTGGGAGTTGGTTCCACAGGAGAGGAGCCTAACTTGCAACCTACTTGCATCTCTTTCTGGTTTCACATGTTGGAAAATGTCCAGGACCATATTTTCTCACATCAAGGGGCACACTGCAGCTTGGTCTTTTACATAGTGGTGTTAGATTCGCTTCTAGAAAGGATAGTGGTTTACCACTTTTGATTTTTACCTTTCCTGCACTTGTGAGGTAAGTGCCAACCTAAGTCTGAAATCTTTGCAGAGGCATTAGAATGATTGTTATAAGAATTCAATCATTTCTCATCAAAGATGTCATTTTTTCATATTTTTTTGTGTTACATTTGATGAAACTACTCCTAAACCGTTACAGTTATGGCATTCAAAGTTACTCAAAAAAAATTCCTCAGACATAGAGGATCAAAAGTTATCAAACATTTTTTTGCTATGTCCTACCATATTATTTTGACAATTTTTTTTAACGTGAATTGTGTTTTAATGGAAAAACAGTTATCATCTTAAACACTAGATTGGCAGAATTTTACCAAACCATTCATACACAGTCAAACATAATTGTAAGCAGCTTAAAATATCTTTAGCTGGCCTTTAAAGGAAAGAAGTTTTTAATCTTTAATCCTATATGAGGGAACCAGATTGATGCATAAAAGGTTTGAAGCAGCATTTCCTCCTGAAGAAGCGTAGAGCCACAAGGAGAGTAGTCTGCATTGTCCATGGCTTTGCAACAAAATCTCTCATACTGAGCAAGCATGAAACAACAGGGGGAAAAAAACCTCCCCATTAACAGGAAGGAAAAACCTCCAGCAGAACCGGGCTCAGTATGAACGGTCATCTGCCTCGACCGACTGGGGGTTACAGAAGACAGAGCAGAGACACAATAAGACAGACAAAAAAAAGCACAGAAGCACACATTGATCCAGTAATCTGTTCAACATTAGATGGTAATAGCAGGTGATCTGTCTTCCCTGGATGATGTCACAGCTAACAAATGCCAGACCAGATGTAAAAAAGTTAAAAGCTTAAATGACAATAAGCAATGCAATTGAAGAACAATAGACCCTGATGTCCTCCGGTAGCATAAGCCTATTGCAGCTAACTTTAGAAGTAGCTCAGGGTAACATGAGCCACTCTAACTATAAGCTTTGTCAAAAAGATAAGTCCCTAGAGCCAGCTTCTAGTGGAGGAGTTCAAGTATCTTGTTCAGGAATGAGGGGAAGATGGAGCGGGAGATCGACAAGCGGATTGGTGCGGCGTCTGCTGTGAAGCGGGCTCTGTACTGATCCATTCTGGTGAAGAGAGAGCTGAGCCAAAAGGCAAAGCTCTTGATTACCGGTCCATCTACGTTCCTTCCCTCATCTATGGTCATGAGCTTTGGGTCGTGACCAAAACAACGAGATCCCAGATACAAGCGGCCAAATTAGTTTTCTCCGTAGCTGTGTCTGGGCTCTCCCTTAGAGATAGGGAGAGAGAGCTCAGTGACCGTGTAGGAATCAGAGTAGACCCAGTTCCTTGGACGCCTGGAGGGTTGAGTTCTTCAGCAAATGCTCCGGGATGTCCCGGGAAGTCCCGGGAAGTCCCTGGAACTATGGAAGGCTCCTTTGACTTTCTGGAAGCCTAGGAACGCCTTGGGATTCCTTCCCGGAGGAGCTGGCAGAAGTGGCTTGGGAGAGGGACGTCTGGGCCTCCCTACTGAAGCTGCTACCCCCGCACCCGACCCCGGATGAGAGGAAGACGATCGATAGATGGATGGAAAAAGGAAAGTTTTAAGATTAGTCTTAAAAGTAGACAGGGTGTCTGCCTCACGGAAAAAAACTGGGAGTTGGTTCCACAGGAGAAGAACCTGATAGCTAAAAGATCTGCCTCCCATTCTGCTTTTAGAGACTTTAGGAACCACCAGAAGACCTGCAGTCTGAGAGTGAAGTGTTCTGTTAGGAATTACTAAAGTTGGTACAACATACGCAATATTGCTAAATGTAGCAATAATTGCTAAAGTGTTACTTTTACATTGTTACTTTTGGGTGTGTATCCACCAATTTAGATGTCAAACTTTCATAAAAGCTGTCTCAATTTTAGAAACAAAATCCTTAAACACATGAAATAACAAGTAACTGGATTAACAGCTAGTAAGATACCTTTGATTAAATTGGTATACTAATGTTTAAAGCAGGGGTGTCAAACGTACGGCCCGCGGGCCGAATGCGGCCCGCCGAACGATTTAGTCCGGTCCGGTGGCCAAATGCATTATCATTATTCAACGGCTGTATCTCCTCACTGCATCGAGCGATCTGCACCAGATTTTTTGTGAGTTGTGGGGGAGCGCTGCCGAACACGTTCGTGTGAATCGCCCAGTGGACGGGCGGGCAAAATGCGTGACAGCATCTGCGGTGGCGGGTGGCCGGCGGTGCGCAAATCCCAGCGGTGGCCAATAGGCCGGAGCGCCACTTGGCTGCGAGGGCCGCTCGATGCCGCTTGCGGCTTTAATTATTATTATTATATTATTATTATTATTATAATTATTATTCTGCCCCCCTAAAGAGGGGCCTTTTTGGGGGCTTTATCATTTTCAAAAACTCACCAAACTTTGCAGATGCATGGTGACTATTTACAAATTTTGTATTTTAAGGTCCTAACAAAAATCTAAAGAAAAATGCCTCAACGGCACCACCTAGAAATTTTCAAAGGACCCTTTGCTATTCACTTACTTCATCGTAGAGACATGAAATTTGGTACAGTTGCAGAGCTCAACAAGACACTCAGAATTTACAATTAATGTCATAGTGCAAGTATCACAGGGAGTCAGCCATTTTAGATTGAAATTTATTTTGACCATGTATTTAATATTTTGAAATTGACAGCATTGGTATTTGCTCAAACTTGTCCAGCAGGTGGCAGCAAGAGACCACAAATAAACCACAAACCAAGTTCACTTGGTAAATAAGTAATCTTAGGTCTTTGGTTTCCAAATATATTTAACCCTTTAAAGCCTGACCCATCAAAAAATAGTCAGACAATTTTAATTTTTTAGAATGTTGTTTATTAAGCCTGAAAACATAATCCAATTTATTTTTTTTGCCATATCCTTTTTTTATGATATTCTTTTTGTTTATCACATTTGATACGGAAGGCTTTTGTTAGACCTTTTGGCTCACAGCAATATGACTATATATATATATATAAAAAAACAAATCTTGCCCATAACATCTAGAAACTAAAGAACACTTCAGGCAGTTTTTCCTTTAGTTCTTTTTAACCTACAACTTTTTACAACCATTTTTTTTACATTGTGGTAGACACCAAAATTGTGTCTGTCATTGTTTAGGCAAAGATGTACTTTACACTTTTTTTACAGTAGACATGTAAAAAGTGATTGCCAGTGCAGTGCTTGCATCTCTCTCTGGTTTCACATGTTGGAAAATGTCCAGGACCATCTTTTCTCAAATCAAGGGGCACACTGCAGCTTGATCTTTACAAGGTGGTGTTAGAGTCGCTTCTGGAAAAGATAGTGGTTTAACCACTTTTGATTTGACCTTTCCTGCACTTGTGAGAGAAGTGCCAACCTAAGTCTGAAATCTTTGCAGAGGGCATGGGTTTTCTTTAAGGGTTGTAGCTTCAGGTGATCTCTTCTGTAAAGGTTCCAAGTATTGGATGACTGCTACTGTAACAGTATGCCACCCATATGTATATGTACCATCTTTGGGATCTGAAGCTGAACTTGTAAAGTGCAGATAAAATATCAAGGAGATCACTACCTCCCATAAACTTGTTAAACGTTTCAATAATGGCTGGTCTGGGAGCCATTATGTGTTTTGGATTTGCGATCCAAACGTTTCACATTTACAACAGGTTCAATACCAACAAATATGTACAAGCCCCATATGCA
Organism: Fundulus heteroclitus; assembly: GCF_011125445.2. Taxonomy (NCBI): domain Eukaryota; kingdom Metazoa; phylum Chordata; class Actinopteri; order Cyprinodontiformes; family Fundulidae; genus Fundulus; species Fundulus heteroclitus. The sequence goes on from NW_023397009.1 coordinate 10,878, forward strand.
TGTCCATGCCTAGAACCTGCTCTATCTCCCTTGCAGTTTTGTTTATGGACTTGCCCTCCTTTTGAACACTGTAAATGTCTAATCTGCAATCCCCAGGAGCATTTCATCAGTGACAAACTGCTTGAAATACATGTATGGTGTCATGTCACTGTAATGAACAGAGGCCGCAACCCAAAATTCAGCCAGACCAGCAGAGGTTTGTTCAAAGGAAAGGCTCTTTAATAACAAAGTCAAAACAAACAGGGAAAAATCCAAAGAGACCGTCGAACCAAAAGACGGTATAAAAATAGACAGACGAGCAGGGCAGACAAGGCAGGAACAGGCAGGACTGAATGGCACAGGTTTCTGGAGAAACAGGGGGTCAAAAATCCAAAAGCAAACCAACATACAGAAATTTGCAGGAGGAGACTCACCTACACTCAACAAGACAACCTGGCACTGATGTCTGGTCTCAGCAGTTTATATGGAGGTGGAATCAGGTGAAACCGGTGAGAGGTGATTGCAGCAGGGGAGGAGTTAGGCAGTTGTGCAGAGTAAGTAATTAGACCAGAGATCAGTGTTGAGGCTCAAAACAAGAACATATCAAAAATTCAAACCTAAACTAAGAAGCTTCTGAAGACATAACTAAAACAGTAAACAAGAATCTAAACAAGAATCCAGACAAGACAGAACTCAAAACAGACAGATAATAAAAGACAGGAGAGAGAAGGAAAACTAAAACTAACATAAACCAGAACAGAACTCAGAATATTACAGTCACACCTGTTCTCTCTGCCTTCCTCAACACTTACAATGAGATTGAAAGATTGGGGCTTGATATCCTTATTCTGTATTCTTTCCTTTTCACATTGATCTTCACTGAATCATTTCTGACGGTGTCCAGAGTTGCTGTTTGGACCTCAACTTCCATGCCTATCTGGGCTACACTTTGATCCTAACAGTCTTCCTCATCACTGCTCAATTATGATGAGGACTGGAAGTCCAGTCCTCATCATCATACTCATCATCTTCTGCTAGCTGCTTTATGTCACTTTAATTGCCATCCAATATCATGTTGATGACATTTTTCCAGTACTTTCTTTTTCTCTCTTCTTCCTCAATTCTTTTTGATATCTGAAATTACATAAACTGCTGCTCAAAACCCAAAGAGTATGGTTTAGAATGATTGTTAAGGTGAAAGAATCCAAAATGTATTATGAAATGGCATTTAAAATAATTGTATGTGACTGAATTGAGGCAGGAAGGAAATACATTACGTTACAAAAATGTTGCATGACTGTTCAGTGATGATGTAATTTATATAGCTGCAGTATCAAATATGATACACACATTTTAACACGGTTTAAATGTGATATAAATAATATTTTTCTGGGTAATTGGGCAATGTCTCAAAACATAAAGCATTAATCTAAAAAACTGAATAAGAATTTTTTGGTTATTGTTGCCTTAACCTCTCTAAAACTGGAAAAAACTTTCCTGCAAATCACGTGCGATGTGAACAGACACTTTGAAAAGGGAAAAAAAAGATGTTGCACTGCCCAGTGCAATGATAATCCAGTAGGGTGCAGAATACATGTATCAAATTATATCCAACAGGTTGTTGAGGTAAATATTGCTCACGTTCAAAGAAAAGAGTCCCTAGAAACCTATGTGGCAAATATGACACAAATGGCGATAAAGCGTTAAATTGAACAGATTTACAAATCATGCTTGAAAACTGACAAACTTACTCTTGTTCAATACATTTCAATTTTTATTTATATAGCGCCAAATCATGAAACGTGTCATCTCAAGGCACTTTACAATGTCAAAATCAATCAGATTATACAGATTAACTCAGATTATACAGATTGGTAAAACAAATTCTATATAAGGGAACCAATTCAATTCAATTAAATTTTATTTATATAGAGCCAAATCATGAAACATGTCATCTCAAGGCACTTTACAAAGTCAAGTTCAATCATATTATACAGATTGGTCAAAAATGTCCTATATAAGGGAACCAGTTGATTGCATCAAAGTCCCGACAAGCAGCATTCACTCCTGGGGAAACCGTAGAGCCACAGGGAGAGTCGTCAGCATTGTACATGGCTTTGCTACAATCCCTCATACTGAGCAAGCATGAAGCGACAGTGGGAAGAAAAACTCCCCATTAACGGGAAGGAAAACCTCCGGCAGACCCGGCCTCAGTATGAACGGTCATCTGCCTCGACCGACTGGGGGTTACAGAAGACAGAGCAGAGACACAACAAGAGAAACAAAAAAGCACAGAAGCACACATTGATCCAGTAATCTGTTCTACATTAGATGGTAGTAGCGGGTGAGCCGTCTTCTCTGGATGATGTCACAGTTAACAGAACGCCAGACCAGGTGTACCTACTATGAAGATAAAAGAGAGAGAACAGAAAGTTAAAAGCTGAAATGACAACACGTAATGCATAATTGAAGAACAGTAGAACTCTATAGAGTGAGAAAATTAGATCCTGATGTCCTCCAGTAGCCTAAGCCTATAGCAGTAAAACTATAAAGGTAGCTCAGAGTAACATGAGCCACTCTAGTTATAAGTTTTGTCAAAAAGGAAAGTTTTTAGATTAGTCTTAAAAGTGGACAGGGTGTCTGCCTCACAGACAAAAACTGGGAGTTGGTTCCACAGGAGTTTTCCACGCTATGCTGCTTGTCTGACCACAAGATGGCTATGATGCATATGCACTGCCTGTTGTAAATTTAGTTATTTGACATCATTTGGGGAATGCCCCATTTGGTTAAAATTTTCAAAGGGAAATACAGATTTCTTGATAAGACCAATATCTGAAAAATTAGTGATGGAAGTTTAAAATGAGCTAAACCAAAGAAAATATGAAATGTTTTTAAAAGTGTCTGACTTGCCAGATTTTTCCTGAATTCAACGACAATCTATTTTGTTTTGTTGAGTGTCTTGAGATGTGTTGTGAATTGGCTTTATATAAATAAAAATGAAAATTGAATTGAACTGAAATGATAAAAGAGAAACAGCTTTTGGAGAACAACTGTGAGTATATCACCAGCTGCTACAACAAAGGTGTATGTTATTGGCTACACTTCACACTTTTTGCATCAGTTTTTGTATTAAGCCTGCTTAAATGGCTTTTAGAAAGTCATTGATGAAATGCAGATTAAAGGTACTAATTTTAGGACTTTTTAGAATATATGATTCCTTATGACAGACAAACTGCCTACACCCACAGGCAACTGCAGCTATATCAGTGTGCAAATCTAACATGTTCAGTTAAAGTATCCCTAGTGTAGTCATAAACTAGTAAAGCAAGCGGCTACACGGACAGACACCCAAACCAGATGCCATGTCTGCTTTGAGCTCAGAGGCATCACTTCAAGGGGAAAAAGCCAGCACTGGGAAATAAGCACCTGTCATGTGCCAACTGAAGTGTTAACTGCACAAATTGTGGAGGCGAGGGTGATGTTTCCGCAGGGGTGACAGCTCTGGGTCTGGGTGCCATGTCAGGGGCTGGAATATCATGCAGAGTCCCCCATCCCCCCACCCTTCACCATTCTCTCCAGCCCAACTCCAACCTCTGCTTGCTGAGAGGCACAATGGCAACTATTATTTACTGGATCTCTGCCTCATTTCCTGATATTCATCTTGGCTGGCCTCCACAGAACCGCAGGCAGGATGTTGACCCCCTAACTCTTACCCTGATGTCATTGCTGAGGGTAGTGGCAAAAAAATATCTGACGAGCATTTAGTTCATTTATTTAGACCACAGGGTTTCAGCCACAACCCAAATACTCTGAATTTGGGTACTGGGGTTGTCTCTTTGCACCTTTTCATTAGGTTGGGCATGAATGCAAGCTGTGGAAGGTGCATCAGTCTAAGTGTCAAAGGTTCTCCTCACAAACTAACATTAATGCTCCACGAAGGGATCTCAGTGAATGGGTGTGAAACTGCAAAATGTATGATAAACTGAGCATGCCAGGGGCCTTTATAGCTATAAAGTGACTGGTCACAGGCATTGTTATGACTGTGGCTATTTAGGATCATGAAAGTTGACAGTGTACTACTAGCAGCCATGGAAGCTAGATTTACCAGCTGTATCTGGCTTGCTATTCACATTAGCAAATAGCAGTCACATTGTGAGAGTAAACCATTGAGTTTAAGCACATTCAGAAGTTAAACATACCTTCACGGACAAATAGAGCACCTATGACCCTTGCTTCAGCTAGTAACTAAAAACTATGATTAAAATATAATTAAATGAATACAGTTAAATTTAGATAGTTTCTTTTTTGTCACTAGTAACAGAGCACATTAAGATTAAGGTCAAATTACATAAAAGGCAGATAAATTGGACATAATTTTTCTCATACATCCCTTGATATAACATATGGTGTAAATTGAAGCTAAAAATCAATTGAAGTGAACTGGATTAAAATATATTTTTCTAAGGATTTCCAGATAATTAACTGAATCATGATACTGGCTGGCACACAATAACGTGCATGTCCTTTAAATGAATACTTTCAAGTGAGCCAGTGCAAGAAGGTCATGAATAATTTTTCTGAACTATAAAATAAACAAGGCTGCCTGCTTACTTAAGATACATTGCTCATAATGTCGATAGTAAATGTAATTTTTTGACAGTGACCAGCTGATATATACTGGTTTTGCTTCTCTATGTAGAGAAGCAAAACCTGTGGTTTTGCTGTGGTTTTCCTGTTACTCTTAAAAGATAGAATATTGTCATTTATGACAAGCCAGCTTGTTACCAAATAGTGTTTGTAGCAGTGGCAGCTAATCAATAGGGGGTACTAGGGCATTACCCAAATCAAAATTGCTGGAAAAAAGTAGACAAAGTAAACACGAATTATAAAAAAGTAATTATCACATTTGTTGTCCTGATGCAACCCAATAATCCAGGCAAAAAAAAAGGATTTTTTTGGACCATTCTTCTTTGTTGAAACATGCTATCTCTTCTCCAAGAGACGTCTTCTGTTTGGGGAGTTTAAGGTCTTATAAGCATAGTTGCTCAATAAGTTTAACGGTGACAATCAAAGCCGGTGGCTTGCATGCAAAAGAGGACCATCAGGCCACCAACTGATCGTTAGTACTCTGATGGCCACTTATAGTTCCCTGTTAGCTGACTCTTGTTCACAATACCACCATTGTAAGAGGTGGACAATTGGCCTCCACCCCTGTGGAGGGCTGGAGAATGAGAACATCTTTATCCCTGCTACCGCTGGCCTGCAGATTGCAAAATCCTCACCTGATGATGTTCTTCTGTGCTGGGTCATCATTTTGCCCAGTGGCTGCTTTGTTTCACTGATGTATGACTGGTCACAGTCCTCCTGGCACTTAACAGCATACACAGAATTACTCTGATTGTGCCGGGAAATGGGATCTTTGGGGTGAACCAGTCTTTGCACTAATGGCTTTTGGGGTTTAAAATCCACTGGGATGTCATGTTTAGGCCCCCGGCCACAACAACTATACTGTCAACTTTGTCCGCTCTCTCCCAGCTCAACGCCTCCACTCTATCTGGGTTTGTTGAGCACTCTCATCCTCATGGCTCCGGCCACGAGGGAGGTCTCATGCTACTACGTCGGAAGAAGTGGAAGATGTTGCCAGTCTCCACTCCAGTTTTCTGCTCTATGGAATGCTCTGTATTTGAATTGCCTGGTCCCACGCCAATATTTATTGCCACAGTCAATAATGTGTTGACTGTATTGCCATCGCCCCCCCCCCCCCCCCCCAAACCACACAGCGACTTTTTAAACGAATTTTCCATACTACTCACCCACCTGACTACTCTCTCTCTCCTAATGTCATTCTCGTAGATTATTTCAATATTCATATGGACAATATAAACCTCCCACTAACCAGAGACTTTACCTCCTGCCTAGACAGTTCTGGATTCCATCAGTATGTTGATTTCCCCACTCACATAAAAGGACATTTGCTTGATTTGATTAGCTGCTCTGGTTTAATCCCCTCCAACTGTTCTGCTGATGATGTTCACATTTCTGATCACTTTCTTCTTACCTTCAATGTCTCCCTGTCTCTCTCCATAATCAAGCCAGTCCACCAGATTTCTTTTCGCAATATTAAGAACATAAATACAGACATCCTATCGTCCCACATTGACAATATGCCAATCCATGCTCTTTCCTCTCCGGACCACCTTGTGTCACCCATTACAACTTTGGACTTTCCAACATTCTCATCTCCCTTGCCCCTCTCAAAACTCGGTATGTGTCCTTTTCCCGTTCAACTTGAACATCTCCATAAACAAACTGGTCTCTCCATAGACAAAGAAACTCATCTTCTTCACTATTCAAACTCAATAGCCATAACTAAATCAAACTACTACTCTGATCTAATCTGCTCCAACAAAGGCAACTCCAAGTCTCTCTTCTCAATAATGCATAAGATATTTGACCCCCTGATTCCCTGCCTTCTCACATATACTCAAGTAAGTGTTGTAATTCATTAATTATCTTTTTTAATAAAAAAATCAACTCCATTCACCAGCAACTACCTACAACCCCCTATCTTCCCCCTTCCCCTCTGTCCCTCCCCCATATTCAGTAATTTTCCTGCTTCCTACCGGCCACCTCCCCCGAAATTTCTGATCTCATCATTAAATCCAAGTCCTCAACCTGTTCTCTTGACCCCCTTCTCCCACAGCTCTGTCTCACTTCCCTCCTCCTCGTCATTACTTACATTATTCATTCCTCTCTCTCCTCTGGTATTGTCCCCTCACTTTTCAAAACTGCATCTGTCTCCCCGATTCTGAAAAAACCTGGCTCAGATCCCACTAACTTTAATAATCTTTGTCATCTCAAATCTTCCCTTTATCTCTAAAATACTCTGAAAAATAGTGTCTGCTCAGCTCCACGCCTATCTTACCCTCAAAGTAAGAGAAGGTGTCTGCCTCACGGACTAAAACTGGGAATGGTTCCACGGGAGAGAAGCAGGATGACTAAAAGATGTGCCCCCATTCTGCTTTTAGAGACTGTAGGAACCACCAGCAGACCTGTAGTTTGAGAGCAAAATGCCCTGTTCAGGACATATGGGTAATCAAATCTCTGATATATGATGGAGCTTGACTATTAAGGGCTTTATACGTGAGAAGGAAAATTTTAAAATTTAAATTTAACAGGAAGTCAATGAAGGGAAGCTAAAATAGGAGACATATGTTCTCTCTTGTTCATTTAGTGTCATTGCAGCAATTTTGATCAGCTGAAGGCTTTGAACTGCATTTTGCGGACTTCCTGATGTAAATAATTACAATAGTCCAACCATGAAGAAACAAATGCACGTACTAGTTTTTCAGCATCAGTCTAGGACAGAATATTTCTCTCCCATATTACCCCTGTTTAATCTAGGATTTAAATGTATGTCTCGGTCAAAAATAACACCAAGGTTTTATACTTTATTACCAGGGGCCAATTTAATGGTATCAATTTTAAATAATGGATTAAGAAGACTAGCTTTTAAGGACTTCTGTCTTGTCAGAATTTAAAAGCAGGAAATTTAAAGTCATCCAGGTTTTGATGTTATCAAGATATGCCTGTAGTCGAAGTAATTGATTGGAGTCATCGGGATTTATGGATAATTATTGCTGTGTGTCATCAGCATAACAATGGAAATTAATCCCATGCTGTGTGATAATTTTACCCATCAGAAGCATGTAAAGAGAATTGGGACACGGACTGAACCCCGTGGTACTCCACAAGTGATCCTAGAGTTTGAAGAAGATTTATCATTAACATGAACAAACTGGAATCTGTCAGACAGATAAGATTTAAACCAGCCTAATGCTTTCCTCTTAATCCCTACAGTATGCTCAAGTTTTTCTAGGAGAATATTGTGATCAACTGTATCGAATGCAGCTAACAGGAATAATATGGAAACAAGTCCATTATCTGAGGCCATGAGAATATCATTAGTGACCTTCAGCAGAGCTGTTTCAGTGCTATGATGAGCTCTAAAGCCTGACTGAAACTTCTCAAGTAGGTCATTACTTCGTAAATGTTCACCCACTTGAATAGCAACTACTTTCTCAAGAATTTCAGATGGGAAAAGTAGATTATATATAGGTCTGTAATTTATTAGGTCATCTTTATGAAGAGAGTGTTTCTTAAGTAAAGGTTTAAAAACAGCTACTTTAAAAGCCTGTGGGACATATCCATTTACTAAGGATATACTAAACATCTAAAATGGGGTCATTAATCAAAGGGAATACTTCCTTCAATAACTTGGTTGGAATTGGGTCTAACATACAGGTAGAAGGTTTAGATAAAGCTAAAATTTTAGATAACTCAGAAAGCTCTACTGCATCTAAACAGTTCAACTACCGATCAGGCTTTACAGATTCCTCCAATGCTGCCTCACTTACTGAGGATGAGGTAATCATGTTTGAAAGGATGCCAATTACTTTATTTTTAATAGAATTAATTTTATTTGTGAATCATTCAATAAAGTCATTAATGCTGGGGGCTAAGAGAATGGAAGGATCAACAGAGCTATTACTCTGGTTAAGTTTGCCAACTGTACTAAAGAGAAGCCTAAGATTATTTTTATTTTCCGAATGGTCTTTTACTTTTACTTTGCGAATGGTCTTTTTATGATATAAAAAGTCTTTTTATACAACATTATTACAAATTACAAATTTATTACAAATTTAACCAGGGAGCCAGCTTCCTATGAATAATCACCTTCTTTGTATAGGGGGCTACGTTGTCTAATTTAAAATGCAACAAGGAAGTGACACCATCAACAAAAGCATCAATTTGTGAATGGGAAGAAACAACATTGTTGCCCAATCCTGGGTATTTCTGTGATACTGAGGAAATTAAAAGTGGGATAGACTCTTTAAAGTTTGATACAGCATTATCTGATAAAGATCTACGATAATGAAACCTTCTTTTGGGGGTGGAGAACTCAGTTAAATTGAACTCAAAGGTTCAATTTAGCATTGTCAATAAACACAAAGCTATTGGACCCCCGGGTAAAAAAAGATACAATCTTTAGAATATGTCCCGCATAGAGATTTGTTTTCTGATTAACTTCAATATCAAAATGCTTGGACATTTTAATGTCAGACCAAAGAAGAAGAAAAAAAACTTCCAGAGGGAAGCTTTTTTTTTTTTTAAACTGGGTTGGAGAAAAATGAGTTGTTTGACTATTTATGAGGCATAAAAAAAGAATAAACAGTACCTATAAGAAGAGGCGCATGTAGCCAAGTAGCATATCTTTGATGGTGTGCTTTATCTACTTTTAAACGACAAAGCTCATTTATTTTTTCAGCATTTCTATATTTTCAGCCATGTTTCTGTAAACTGCAGCTAGCAGTGACAGTGTTGTTGCATTTTCTGAATCCTAGCAGTTAAATGAGGAAAAAAAAATTAATCCAAAGAGCTAAGGAAAAACCAGACAGATCATGGATTTGTGTAAACAAATTTATTAGACGTTTTCTGAGCTTTCTGGCTGTTTTTTTAACCATGCAATTTCAATCTTTTACCACTAGAGGATAGTCAGTCCTTATCTTCCATGGAAGCTAAAATAAGCCTCCTAAAAGTTGCACACTTGATCATAGGTATAAAGGTGAATCTAATCAGACGTTTCGCTAATTCTCAACATAACATTGCATGTAAGAAGCAGAAAATATTAATCTCACCTGTCATTTTTGGAGAATGAGATTAAAACGGTAATCAAAAGGCACATTAACTACTTCTGGCGGTGCCCCCTAGGCAGCGGCGCCCCCGGGCAGCGGCGACCAACTCTCGACATTTTTCATAAAAAATGCTGCCAAACTCGCTAAAAATCTCTCATCTACCCAGCCGATCAGTACTTGACCGCGAGCGCCTGTTGGAGTTACGGTCATATAATGTTTTTGGACATTTAACTACTACTACGCTCGACTGTTAACGTGGCTTCGGCATACTACGGGTACCAGTCCCGAGGACCTGTGAGGCCGCCGACTCGACGAGCAGCTCACGCTGATGCCCTGCCAACACACCCATGAGGGGCCCATGCTGTTTAGATGTGGGCTGGTGAGTGGGCCCCAGCTGCCCAGCTGGGGCCCAGCTAGTTTTGTCAGTGGGTTCCATGGTGGCCCCTTGTGGGTAAGCCCACATGGGCTGAGGGTGGGTTTCACATGGGCAACCCAGTTTTCACCCACATGGGACCCACACTGGACCCTCAGCTGATTATGGGTCCTTATGTTCTACACTGTATAGCCTTTATTATTACAGGCTATTTAATTTTGGAGTGGGTCATTTTGTGTTATTATGGTAATATGTATTATTTTTTGTGAATGCTGCTTGTGAAGACTTTGATGCAGTCAACTGCGAGTTGCCTCTATGCACTATATAAATAAAAATGCCATGTCATTGTTCAAGGTTTTTTATTATTTCAAAAGCATAATATGTATTTTACAGATGCATAATACACACAATATGATACAGATTATGAAAGTTTTATACAAGACAAAAAATGGAACAGAAAATTTTTTTTTCGGCTGAGCGAGAAGTGGATCTAGTGGGAGAAGGAGGGAGAAGGACGGACCTGTCTGGCCTGTCTATTGCCTCCCCTGTCCCTTGATCCAATCAGCCATTTTGACACTGACCTATCCACATCCTGGTGATCTGGCTGGTTAGGCTGTTCTTCTTTAAAGCTCCTGCAGGAAATATATGTTATGGTCACTATGGTCACAATAAATGAGTATAAATTTCTCTCGACAAAAGTTACTATATTACAGTTATAATCTATCATGCACTTACCAAATATGACTTCAAACAGCTTTAAAGTCCTGAATTCCCGCTTTCCATTCCGGCCCACAAAGTTATACTGCCTTGAGAGGTCATGGTCCATGATGAAGACCATCATCCGTCTTGTGGCCTCATCCACAGTGCTCCCTCCAATGTCTGCCACTGCTGTGACCCAAGGGGGAACAAAGTCAGTACAAAGTTAAATCTTTTTTAATTTTTTTGCAGCTTTTAATGGCTCGCTTTTATTGACAGTAGACTGACAGGAAAGGGGTGGAGGAAGGGGAGAGACATGCGGCAAAGGACCGCGGGTCAGACCAAAGGCCTCCAAACATGGGCCGCGCTACCAGCTATTCCACGAGCGCACCCCCAGCTAAATCATTTTTATAGCCACTGGAGTAAACCTGACAAAAAGACAAACTCTGGATCTAGATTATTTTCATTGTTGATTATTTCAATAATTAATCACTTGGTTGCTATAATAATAAAATGTTAAAACATTTTGAAATATGTTGGTGTTTCTCAAATCTCTTGTTCAGTCCAAAAAACAAAGAGATACTCGGTTTATGGCCATGAATGAACAAAGAAGACCGAGATAGTGTTATTTATGAAGCTGAAATCATAGAATTAGGACTTTTTTGCTTTAAGAAAACTATAGTTGCCAATTAATTGAATTATTGATTACTGTTCAATTTATTGATGATTTGTTGCAGCTCAGATCAGATCTACTGCCATCCCCCCAATAAAACTGAATGAAATTTCACTGTTTTATTTTCCTATATTTTAATCATGTAAAGCATGGGTCTTCAACGTTTTCCAGGCTAAGGACCCCCAAACTGATGGCAAGGTGGAGCGGGGACCCCCTAATTATATATATTGTATAAAATTGTGTTATATCAAACTGGTCCTATAGTGCCATGTGTAAATGTACCTTGTTATTGTGCATTCAATACTAAGATACCCAAATAATACACAGGTTCATATATTCATGTTTTTATTTTAAACATGTGCGAGTGACAGTGAGTAGGGTGGCCATGCCACTGCCATTTATAAACATAACATAACACAATAAACTGATACCTGCCAAGATCAACAATGTCTGTCAATTGCATGTAATCATGCATAAAAGCTATTTAAATGGACATTTTTAAAACATAAATGTGAAAAGGAAAATAAGTGATGCTTGTTAGTGCCACTGGCATGCATAAACATACCTGTTATATTGCATACAATACTGAACTATTAACATAACTGACAGATTCATGGTTTAATTTTAAACATACATATGGGAAGTGAATCCTCAAACCATCTATGGATGGCATACATACTCCCGCATTAGTGAGATGTCTGATCCTTATGAGTAGCACACAACTTGTCTAACCTTGGACGTGTGGAGGTTGTAAGGCAAAGAGTTATATCAGCCTCAGGCTGCAGTCTTGACCTGTATTTGTTTTTCAGGTAGGTGAGTGAGGAAATTCCATCTTTCACAAAGATATGTTGTAGCAAAGGGCAACAGGCTCATCATTGCTTTTGCTGCCAGTTGTGGAAAGTCTTTATGGCAAGAAAACTGGGTGAGTGGTTTAGTTTCATATATGTTTCTGAACGTGCTGTCAGTGGACAGTTCAATGAGCTGATCCTCCTCTGTCACAATAACAAAAGTTTTGCAACCCCCATGCAGTACCTCCGCGGACCCCCTAGGGGTCGCGGACCCCCTGTTGAAGACCCCTGATGTAAAGCACTTTGCATTGTCTCTGTACTGAATTGTGCTATATAAATAAATTTGCCTTGCCTTGCCTAGACTTTACATACATACCAGGTCAGACATGAAGCTTGGGTCAGACAGTTTTTCCTCCATTACTTCGACCTCCCTAACTGTCTTTAGGGGGAAACCATCTGGGATGAAAGAAAGGGTGTCGCCACTGTTGCCACACTGTGCCATGGTTTGTAGCATCCTTCTAGTGACTCGATTGTCTTCTTTGAGTTCCTCAAGGACTGTCAGGATGCGAACAAGGATGTTGTGGTTGTGGTGATGTGGCTGACCTAAGGAGGAGTACAAGCAAAAAAGTGTCATTGTAGACCAGTTGGATAGAGCCAAAGGAGATGTCAGCACAGACACTTTAATCAGACAATTAAACGGGCCGATTGAAAAGTACACATTCTAATCAGTTTCACTCGCATCACTGTGTGTCAGGATTGGAGGCAGTAGAGGTGTCGGGGCAGACCTGAGGGGGCTGGAGGCCGAGGAGGTGTAGGCGTGTGGGTGGATGGAGGCAGAGGAGCCGTCAGCACAGACCTGAGGGTGGATGGAGGTAGTGGAGGTGTAGGGTCATCATCATCTTCTTCCTCGCTGGACAGAATCACTCTCCTAGACCTGCAAAATATACCAGCACAATCAGATAATTCATTTGTTACAGTTAAGTGAATTGAAGTGTTTTAAAAGTAGTTGGGTACAGAATACTAAAACAATATATTTTATACAACAGGTGACACAACAGGTGTGTGATACAACAGGTGTGTGTGGTGCTGGGAGACGACACTAACATACATGCATAATCCAAACAGCCTTACCTCTTTTTGCGCTTCCCCCTTCCCATGTTCCCGCAGAATCAGACTCTGTCGGGACATCTGTGTTCTGTTCAAACTCAACCAATTTTATACGGGCTATCTCGTATGTTTCTGTCCGAGAGATACAAAAGAAAGTTACAATTACTTCAGAGAACAAATTCTAACCAAATCAATGGTGAGCTCATCATGTCACATCATATCATACATTAATTAAGAAAGATGGTTATGTGGCCAATATGACCCCACGCTCTGTCTTGATCACAAGGGGGAGCAAACAACCCAAGAACCCAACCAGTGAAACAGTCCAGTTCAAGATGATTTATTCCACAGAAGGACAGACACAGCAATAGTGGCACCATAAAAGAGTCCTTTTCTTCTTCCTTTAAAAACAGCAATTCACCAATTGTCTTAAAAGTCACCAATTAGGACCAGGGGTTGAGCTCCGCTTAGAAATGATGCTCCTGGTGGAGGCCGCCCGTCTGCAACACACCTTCTTCGATCCCCAGCTGAAAGAAACAAGTAGGAAGACGCCAGCCACTCTGCTCCAAGATCCTCTTGAAGGACTTTCATCCGACCGATACTCTTTTCCAAAGCAAAGTGCTACTTACAGGCGCGGGCAGAGGCTCCCTCTGCCCTGATCCTCTGTACTAGGCCGTCTGTTCTGGCATGAAGATCCCACCTGCTCCTTTGCTCGGCAGTGTGTCGTTCTCCTGCAGGGTCAGCTTCTGCCTGCCCTTCTTCTTCTTCTTCTTGATTTTATTGGCGGTTGGCAACAAACTTTAAGTAGCATTACCGCCACCTACTGGTATGGAGTGTGGTTCGAAATGGACTATCAACTTATATAAGTATTTGTATCTTCCTACTCCTACCTTTAATATATAATTTAACTAAATTAATTTCCTTTTTATATATACCTACATACTCTCATCCATTTTTATATATATCTTTATAATCCACCCCCCTAGATCATGCACCCATTCACACACACACCTATTTTAATCATATTCTTTGAAATAATTTAGTTTTCTTTAAATATTTAATAATTATTTGTATATGTTTTCTCCCCGAATTCTTCCTCAAAATATCTATCAAATTAATCTTTTCCTTAATACATTAAAACTCTCCTTTCATACACCTTCTTTCTCTTTCATACTTATGGCATTCTAACATAACATGTTCTATCGTTTCATATCTGTCACAATACTCACATTTTCCATTATTATGCTTTTGTATTTTAAAAAGTGTATAATTAAGACCTGTATGCCCTAATCTTAATCTTGTTATCACCCTTCCTTCCTTTCTATTTCTTCTTTCATTTCTTTTCTCTCCTACTATCTTCTGTATTTTATAAAACCATCTTCCTGTTTTTTCTTCATCCCACCTTTTTTGCCATTTTTCCATCAGTTTTTCTTTAACCATACTCTTTCCCTCATATTTACTTGTTTTAACTTTAAAACTAATGTAAGTGACAGTGAAATGATTTATTTCTTGGAAAAATGTATGTTTATTTTAGATTATGTATTTTAAGTTGTTTAGTTCAAATTTTGAGGTTTATGTAAAATTATTGTATTTTATTTCTTTTGAAACTATTTGTTGAAAGTTATCGCGAGATTTGCGTATATAATAAGAAAGGTAGCAGGATTTGCATGAGAGAAGGAGCAGAAATCTGGGAAAGAGTAGCAGTCTCGTATTTCCTGTAGCTGTAAAGGTATTTGTATTTATGTTTGTGATATTTTGTAAATTTATTGGTTATGGGGTTTTAATTACTTAATATTTAATTTAGAGTGGACAAAGAAGAATTAATCTATTAAAGACCTCCGAAGTGGCAGGCGGTCACGAGGTAACTTTGTTACAGTATGTGTCACCTGACTGTCTGTAAATGTATCCATTTCTAAAGCTTGTCTTTATTTTTGTAGTTTTCACGGCGTTTATTAAAGAGCCCGTTTTGAAGGAAGCCGTGCCAGTGTTGTCACTTTGGAGCAACAGTGAAAACTCCTCCAGCCAGCGCCGGTTACAAACCGTTAAGACGACAGCAGCCGCAGTGAGTGACAGTGTAACTCTCCAGCCAAGCGCCGGTTAGGACCGTTAATAGAGGACGGCCGCTGCAGTGAGTGACGGTGCCGTGGTGTAACACAAGAGGGCGCCATTTGTCAAGCTCACCGTTTTCAAGAAACCAAGCGCAGCAGCAACAACCTTGTACATCAGAAGTTCGGTGGAAATGAATTAAGGACAGTGTTAAAAGTAGAATAAGAGTGGATTAGGTGAAGTTTAAAGCCACATAAGTTTCTACAACACATTTGTCAAAAGGTTACTTATTCTCTACTGAACTTCAAAGTGATGTGTTGTTGTTAAGGAAAGAGTGTTGTGTATGTATCTTGAGGTCAAACTAAGTGGGAAGTTAACAAATTTCTTTAAGTTGAAATACATCTGTATTAAGAGTGAATCTCATTACAGCTACAGTATAAAGTAATATTCAAGTCACATAAGTTAGAAATTTGAAGGAGTATTTTGCAATTTAAAAAGAGCATTTAGTGACATTTAACCAGACTTATAAAATGACTGACAAAGATCATAAAGAACTCTATGCTCTAACAAGTACTGAAGTGGAGGAAAATGATAATGAGCAAATCTCAGAACCACAGACTGTTCGAAGAAGTGAAAGAGTTAGAACGTTAACCGAAAAGGGTAAAGAGCTTCAAGAGGAGAAACTTAAAATGCTTCAACACAGATATGCAGTCGGTTTTGAAAAATGGAGATATGAAGCAAGACTGAGCAAAGTAATATTAAGAAAAGAAGCTTCAGACAGTGAATTAAAGGAGCTGATTAACAATGTAAACGTCACCTGCATATATATGCAAACTATTTATGAAGAAATACGGCAAATACACACTCCTGGTGCACGTAACGCAAGGCGCAAAGTAGATGCATGTACATCACTTTCTACATTTATTGTCAGAAGAGCTGAGAAACAACTGCAAGGAGACTCTGCAGAAGACGACGAAGAGCCATGGCCAGATTTTGGGTCATGCTTAGGATCTGAAAGTACTGACATCAAGGTCAAAATCCAGAAGCTCTAAAGGTAGTTCAGGTAGTTCACAAACAACCAAGAGATTGGAAGCAGAGGCGGAGGCAGCTGCATCTCAAGAAATATTAGCAGTTATGGAAGAGCAAGAAAAGGAAACGATTGAGTTACAAAAATTAGAACGCGAGAATTTGGAAAGGCAGCAAGCAATGGAAGAGCAGCGGAGAAAGATTAAACGCTTGGAAGAAGTTAAAAAATTGAATGCCGCAAAGGCACGAGTAAAGGTTTATGATGAAGCTGAAAGTATTTCTGAAAGTCAGAGTTCATCACAGAGCATTAAAGCAGAAAGTGAAATCCAAGCAATCCCTGTCACAGCGCACAGTTCTTCTCCAGCTCTAAATATTACCCATTTCCATAATGCTAAAATTGTTGAATCTATGCCACATAATCCTACAGTAATAAACCAAGCCCAACAAAGTCCTGCTGAACAACCTAAGGCCACCATAAGCCAAACACTTAATGCATCAAGTCCACCATTCATCCCTCAAGCCACACAGGTTTCCTCTGTTGCAGCTCAACAACAGTCAAATTATGAGCTAGTTGGCATACTAGCAGAAGCAATAAGCGCTAATCGTCTTCCAACTCCAGAACCTGCATTGTTCACTGGTGACCCCTTAAAGTTCAAAGATTGGCAGTTGTCCTTTGAAACCCTGATAGAAAGGAAAAACATTCCAAAGAATGAGAGACTCTATTATCTCAGAAAGTATCTTGGTGGACCCGCGAAGAAAGCGGTTGAAGGTTTTCTTCTAGTGGGGACAGATGAAGCATATGACTCAGCTTGGAAAGTGCTGGAAAAACGTTTTGGAGATCTATTCACCATAGGAAAATGCTTCAGAGACAAGCTTCACAGTTGGCCTAAAATAAACTCCAAGGATGGAAGTGAGTTGAGAGAATTTGCTGACTTTCTGAAGAATTGTGAAGCTGCAATGTTACACATAAGGTCACTGGAGATTCTCAATGATTGTATGGAAATCCAGAAACTCTTGCTAAAACTTCCAGATTGGTTGACCACAAGATGGAACCGGACAGCCACGAAAATAAGAAGGGCTAGTGATGGAGAATATCCATCTTTTCATGTGTTTTCTGATTTTGTATCCACAGAAGCAGACTTAGCATGCGATCCTATAGCATCAGTGCAAGCTCTTAGAGGTTTGGAAATAAGTAAACCCAAACAATTACGCAACCAAGTCATCCAAGCAAAAACGCTAACAACAAACTCAAACAACACAAATACTGTGACCTGTCCTTTCTGCAAAAGAAATGGTCACATCCTTGATAAATGTTTCAAATTCACAGAAACCCCACTCCAAGACCGTATAAAGTTTGCACAAGCAGAAAGGCTGTGTTTTGGATGTTTAGAGAGAGGACATCATTCCAAGAAGTGTGACAAAAAGAGCACATGCGAAAAATGTCAAAGGAGACATCCAACATGTCTGCACAATGACGCGTTCATTGAGCGTAACAGGGTAATACCTGCAGTGAGTGAAAAGTCTCCAGACAACGACGAAGCTGACGCTGAAGAAGGAGACAAACCATCGGTGGCGATCTCTAACAGGGTAACTCAAGCAACTTCAAGCACGTTGACATCCTCTATTCTACCTGTATGGGTTTCATCAAAGAACGACCCAGACAGAGAGGTTTTAGTTTATGCACTACTTGATTCACAAAGTGATACATCCTTCATCTTGGATGAAGTAGCCCAAGGTCTTGACACAAATAAAAGTAAAGTCAATCTGTGCTTGTCAACTATGTCCACCAAGTCAACAGTTATACCATGTGACAAGCTGGTAAACCTTCAAGTTAGAGGATATAAAGATGAAAAAAGAATTACACTGCCACCAGTATATACAAGAGAGTTTATCCCTGTCAACAGATCACATATCCCAACGTCTGAAACCGCCTTAAAGTGGCCTCATCTGGAAAAGCTGGCAGATAAGCTACCTCCACTGCTCGAATGCGAAGTTGGTCTACTTATCGGCTATAATTGTCAACAAGCCCTCCTACCACGCAAAGTTCTTGCAGGCAAAGAGAACCAACCTTATGCACAGTTAACTGATCTTGGCTGGAGCATAGTTGGTTGCTCATCTCAATCTCAAAATCACAACGTTGTCATCGGTACAAGTCACAGAATAATTGTTCGTGAAGTATTCCCTGTTTCACAACCAGCAGTTGAACTCAAGAAACAAGTACATTTTGTATGCAGAACTCAAGTAAAGGAAGCCAGTCCAACTGATGTGATTAAGGCTTTGGAATCCAATTTTTCTGAACATGCAACAGATGACAATCCAGTTTCACAGGAAGACATTTTGTTCATGTCAAAGGTGACCAAAGGTATTAAACAGAAGAACGATGGTCATTACGAACTCCCGTTACCATTCAAAACAGACAATCCGAATCTCCCAAACAACAAGCAAAGTGCTGAACACAGATTGTCTTCATTGGAACGTCGACTAAGAAGGGATGAGAAATACTATAAAGATTATTTCAAGTTCATGAACGATATTATAACTCGCGGAGATGCAGAAAAGGTGCCAGAACATGAGCTGAACAACAAGACAGCATGGTACATCCCGCATCACGGGGTTTACCACCCCCACAAACCAGAGAAAATACGTGTGGTTTTTGACTGTTCTGCACACTTCCAAGGAACATCTCTCAACGATCATCTATTGACTGGACCGGATGTAATCAACACATTGGTTGGAGTGTTATGCCGATTTAGAAAGGGCCTCGTCGCCATTATGTGTGATGTGGAAAGAATGTTCCACCAATTCCATGTCATTAAGGAACATCAAGATTATTTAAGATTTCTTTGGTGGGACAAAGACAATTTAAACTCCGAACCTGCAGTTTACAAGATGAAAGTACATCTTTTTGGAGCAGCATCATCTCCTGGATGTTGTAATTTTGGACTCAAACACATTGCATTACAGGGTAGAAACAAGTTCAGCAAAGAGACTGTTGAATTCATCCAAAGAGGTTTTTACGTTGACGATGGACTTACTAGTGTAACATCAACAGCCAAAGCTATACAGCTGGTCAAAGAGTCAAGGGAACTTTGCAAAACAGGAAACCTACATCTGCATAAGTTTGTGTCAAACAATAAAGAGGTGCTTGCAACAATTCCCCAGGAAGAACAAGCTCAGTCCAAAGATCAGAACATGGCTTTTGGAGAACTCCACATTGAACGTGCACTCAGTGTCCGAAATTAACTTTGTGATTCACCGGCCAAGTTGGCCGGTAGATGTAAAAATCAACCGGCCAGGCATATTTTTTACCGGCCAAAATATTAATTTTGACCAGACCTCAACTTTTATAAAAATTAAGAGTGAAATTATGTTAATTATGGGGGGCGTGGTTGGGGGCGTGGCTGACTGGAACCTGGAAGAGAAATTAAAAAAATATATATATTGTAGTTGATTATAAAAGACACAATATGAATTATCAGATTCACATCCAGCCGATAAAAAACACTACAGATTATCATTATTCTATCCATGTTGGCCTTATTTGTGAATGAGGCAGAGTTTCATCAAGCCTGTACAGTCAGTGGGGGTTCTAGACCAAATTTAGCAGGGTGGGTCAGGGTGGGGCCAGTGTTTTTTCACAGGGGCACAGAACAAAAGATTGGGGGGGGGGGGGGGGGGAACTTAACAGGTCAACATTTCATCGTTTAAAATATTAAGTAAGCCAAAGAGCCAATTGTGGCTCTGGAACTGCAGGTTGCAGACCCCTGATCTTTTCTCAATACAGCGGGAGCTTAACGTGAAACAGCTTGATTTTAATTATTGTTATTTTTTTATATTTATTTTTTAATTATTTTGTTATTTTATTATTGGGTAAAACCATAAACGAAAAAAATGCAACTGATCCAAATGACCAGTCAGTCACGTTATCTTTGTCAGCATTTATCATCCTAAGAAATTTAACATCATGTTTTTAGTACAGGGGCCATAACAGGGGCCATGAACAGTTCTACATGGGCATAGGCCCCTGTTGGCCCCTGTTAAGAACCGCCCCTGTTCAGAACCGCCCCTGTGTATGGTTCAAAATTTTCCCCTCAGCTGCAACACTTAGAGCACTCAGGGTTCACGCTGCGTCTTTACGCTGATCTCGCTGCTGGATTTTACCCTTGTGCGCTGCGCCCCCGATATTACAGGTTACATGTAACGTAATTTTGCGCACCTGACTTCAAGCGCAAGGCACCACGCCCACCGAAGCATCGCTGGTTCTGTGTCGTTAAAAACAAAAGAGCATGAAAAACAGTTACCGACTCTCCTACTGACTTTAATTGGGACATTTTGGTACGAGTGGAAGGACATTAAACGTAGCGATTCATGTTTTGAAGGCTGGCCGCTGATAAAAGCACCTTGCTCCGAGAGGGGGGCGGGGGAGGCGCAGTAAGAGCGGTGAAGCACAGAGCCGCAGCGCAGGTAGTTAAAAAAAAATCAGAATAAATAAGAACGAAACTTATAAACAGACTAATTGGCGTTTTAGACTGTATCTGGTTAGCAGATCTGTTTTCTGATCCAGCGTTCAGCCATGACTGGTTCTGAATGTGAAAGAAGCTGAACCAGCACCGCAGAAGGCGGGTCTAGACTGAGCTCTGGATGGACAGAGCTGTGAACGGATCGTATGGGTTTTGTCATTTTTATGTTACTTTTATTTTATTTGGTACAAACATTTACTCGCCATGTGGCAGCTAGCCCTCTGAAATTCACTCGCCAAATGGGAAATTTACTCGCATTTGGCGACTGGCGAGTGTTAATTTCGGACCCTGCGTGCACTTGGAGTACAATGGTGCGTAGAAGCAGACCAGTTCCAGTTCAGAGTTCAAGTTAAAGAAAACCCATTGACCAGAAGAGGGGTACTTTCGACTGTTGCTTCCATCTATGACCCTCTTGGGTTCGTCGCCCCTTTCACATTGATTGGAAAGCAAATACTCCAAACATTATGCAAAGACAAGGTCAACTGGGATGATGATCTTCCAGACCACATTCTACCACGATGGGAAGCATGGTTGAGAGACCTGCCTAAGCTGGCAGCTCTGAAGATCCCACGAAGCTACTCACAAGACATCAACATCATACAGTATGAATTGCATAACTTCTCGGATGCGAGCCTCGACGGTTATGGTGCATGTTCATACCTTAGAGCAATAAGCAAGGAAGGACAGATAAGCTGTTCACTCGTCATGGGAAAAGCGAGAGTTACACCCATCAAACAAATGACCATCCCAAGACTCGAACTGTCGTCGGCTGTAACTTCAGTCCGAAATGCGGATGTAATTAAACAAGAACTGGAAATCAAAAATCTACTAGAATATTATTGGACGGATTCACAAGTCGTACTGGCATATATAAGCAATGACGCTAAAAGATTTCACACATTCGTTGCCAATCGGATTCAACGAATAAGACAAAGTACGAGTCCTGAAAAATGGCAGCATGTCAGCTCAGCGGAAAATCCGGCTGATCACGCCTCAAGGGGTTTAAATGCTGCACGACTGAATGAATCAAACTGGTTGAAGGGTCCAGATTTCCTTTGGAAAAAAGATCTTCCAATAAAAAAGGAAATGGTGGGAGAAGTTGAAGGGACAGATCCTGAACTCCGTACAGGTCATGCACACACCGTGCAGTCAAAACAAGTGAGCCCTGTTCTAGAGCGTATAAAGAAGTTCTCTGATTGGTCGAGAGCTGTAAAGGCTATTGCCAGACTCAAACGATGCATAAAAGAGTTTAAAGGTGTTCAAGAAAGAACAAACAAAACAACAGATCTTGAAGAGAGAAGAGACACAGAAGTTTTCATTATCAAGCTAGTGCAAAAGGAAGCTTTTACTGAGGAAATACTGAAAATCAGATCTCAGAAGGAAAATTCTCTGCACAAGCATGACAGACTAAAGCAACTAAATGCTTTCTTGGACAAGTCCGATGTTCTCAGGGTGGGAGGAAGATTGTCCCAATCAGCCTTGCATCATAATGTCAAACATCCCGCAATTCTTACCAAGGAGTCCCATGTATCAGCTCTCCTCGTTAAACACTACCATGAATGTGTACATCATCAAGGAAGAGGCATGACCATAAATGAATTGCGTGCAAATGGCATATGGATTTTAGGATGTGGAAGTATGGTTTCTTCGCACATTTACCACTGTGTTAAATGTAGGCGATATAGAAAGACTACAAATGTCCAACAGATGGCAGTGTTACCAGAAGTAAGAACAAAAACAGCACCTCCTTTTACATATTGCGGTGTTGACTGTTTTGGCCCATTCATGGTAAAGGAAGGAAGAAAGGAAGTCAAAAGATATGGATTATTGTTCACCTGCTTATGTTCACGAGCTGTGCATTTTGAAACACTTGATGACTTATCAACTGATGCTTTCATGAACGCTCTTCGGGTTCTGATTGCCATACGAGGTCCTGTTCGACAACTAAGATGTGACCAAGGGACAAATTTTATGGGAGCCAGAAGAGAGTTTTTGGAGCTAATGAAGGATATGGACCAAGAACCACAAAGAGCTATTGGTTGTGAGTTTGTGATGAACGTTCCATCAGCTAGCCACATGGGAGGTGTCTGGGAACGGCAAATTCGAACAGTACGAAGCATACTAACAGCAATGTTAGATAAATTCTCAAACAGACTTGATACAACTAGTCTAAGAACGCTCTTTTACGAGACAATGGCCATCATTAACAGCAGACCCTTAAGTGTGGAGTATCTTAATGATCCCTTGGGTCGAGAGCCTTTAACTCCCAATCACATATTAACGATGAAGTCTTCAGTTATTCTCCCCCCTCCAGGACAGTTTTGCAGAGAGGATTTGTACTTGAACAAAAGATGGAGAAGAGTACAATTTCTAGCAAACGAGTTTTGGCAAAGATGGAAACGAGAATATCTGCTAAATCTCCAACAGCGACAGAAATGGCAGAAAGTTTCACGGAACCTCCACATTAATGACATTGTGATCCTACAAGATGATAATGCTCCAAGATGTAAATGGAAGCTAGCTCTAGTAGTAGAGACTCTAGAGAGCCCAGACGGCAAGGTTCGAAAGGTGAAACTAAAGACAAGTGAAACGATATTTGACAAAGGAAAACCACTGACAAGGTTGATATATTTAGAAAGACCTATTCATAGGGTAGTGACGTTACTTGAGACTAATACTGAGTAAAACAGACTTTAATTCTGACATTCATTGAAAAATCACATTGAAACAAATTAGTGATTTTGGTGGGAGTGTAAGTGACAGTGAAATTATTTATTTCTTGGAAAAATGTATGTTTATTTCAGATTATGTATTTTAAGTTGTTTAGTTCAAATTTTGAGGTTTATGTAAAATTATTGTATTTTATTTCTTTTGAAACTATTTGTTGAAAGTTATCGCGAGATTTGCGTATATAAGAAAAGTAGCGAGATTTGCATGAGAGAAGGAGCAGAAATCTGGGAAAGAGTAGCAGTCTCGTATTTGCTGTAGCTGTAAAGGTATTTGTATTTATGTTTGTAATATTTTGTAAATTTATTGGTTATGGTGTTTTAATTACTTAATATTTAATTTAGAGTGGACAAAGAAGAATTAATCTATTAAAGACCTCCGAAGTGGCAGGCGGTCACGAGGTAACTTTGTTACAGTATGTGTCACCTGACTGTCTGTAAATGTATCCATTTCTAAAGCTTGTCTTTATTTTTGTAGTTTTCACGGCGTTTATTAAAGAGCCCGTTTTGAAGGAAGCCGTGCCAGTGTTGTCACTTTGGAGCAACAACTAATATTATTATGAATCGCCCTTTTTGCCATATTATCTGCCCTCTCATTTCCTTCTACCCCTATATGCGCTGGAATCCATACAAATACAACTACAAGCCCCATATTCTGTATTCTATACAATGTATAAAATATTTCTAATAATATATCCATCCTACTATCTGATTGAACATTTTTTAAACTTAATAATGCTGAACTTGAATCTGAACATATCACTGTTTTTAATGGTTTTATTTCTTCCACCCATTGCAAGGTTAACAATATTGCCCACATTTCTCCTGTGTATACTGATAACCCATCTGTGCTCCATTTTCCTATTTTTACTTCAAATTCTGGCACCACAACAGCTACTCCTATCTTCCCATTTATCTTTGACGCATCTGTATGAATTTGAATATATTTGTAAAATTTGTTTATATGTATCTGTACTGAATATGTATCTACCGTGTATGATTTATCTTGTTTCTTTTCTATTATTGACATGTCTACATTTGCTTCTGGTAAAATCCATGGCGGTATTATTGACATTGGTGTTTGACTTATTTCTAAACTATCAATCTTGAATTCTTTTATTTTATTTCCAATATTCCATCCAAAACTCCTCATTTCTTTCTTTCCTTTTCCCAACATGGACCTAAAATTTCCCGAGTTGGATGATCAATTTTATTGCTTTGTAAATTTAACCAGTAATTTATTTCTAGTTTTGTTCTTCTTAAATCTAATGGCATTTCTCCCATTTCTACTTCTATTGCAGCTGTTGGTGTGGTTTTAAATGCTCCAGTACATATTCTTATTGCCTGATGTTGAATTATGTCTAATTTATTCAGATGTGTTTTAGCTGCTGAACCGTAAACTATGCACCCAAAGTCTATGTTAGATCTTATCATTCCATTATAAATCTGTTTCATTGATTTTCTATCTGCTCCCCAGTCACTGCCAGCCAAGCATCTTAAAATATTTAAGATTTTCTTACACTTATCAACCACTTTTTGAATATGTATATTCCAGTTTAGTTTTTCATCAAACCATATTCCTAAAAATTTTATACACTTTACTTGCTCTAATTCTTGATTATATAATTTTAATTTTATTTCCTTGTTTATTTTTTCTGTGAATATCATTACTTTTGTCTTTTCAACTGAAAACTTGAATCCCCATTGCAACGCCCATTTTTCTGTTTCAATGATAACCTTTTGTACTTTCTTTACCATATGATCTACATTTTTCCCTCTTTTCCAGACCGCTCCATCATCTGCAAATAATGAACATCCTATTTCTTTTCCAATACCATTAAACACATCATTTATCATAATTAAGAACAGTAAAGGACTTATAATGCTTCCTTGCGAGTTCCATTTTCTACCTTATATTTTTCTGAATACGCTTCCCCTATTCTCACTTGTATTTTTCTATTTGTTAAAAAGTCTTTAATCCATTTAAATAATTTTCCTTTAATATCCAACATATAAGCTTATAGTTTAATCAATAATCCCTCCACCCACATCATATCGTATGCTTTTTCTATATCAAAAAATACTGCCACCACACTTTCTTTATTTACTTGTGCTCTTCTAATTTCATGTTCTAAACAGAATGTTGGATCATTAGTGCTCCTCCCTTTTCGAAACCCACTTTGATACTTTGATATATATCCTTTACTATTTAAATAATAAACCATCCTATTGTTAATCATTCTTTCCATTATTTTACATAAATTGGATGTTAAAGCTATTGGTCTGTAGTTTCCTGGGTTTGAATTATCTTTTCCTGGTTTTGCTATTGGTATTATAACTGATTCCTTCCAATTCATTGGTAATTTTCCTTCCTCCCAAATTTTATTATATACTTGCAATATTACATCTTTTGATTTTTCACTAAGTTGTCTTATCATTCTATAACAAATCTTATCTTTACCTGGTGCTGTATTTTTTGTCTTCCTGAGTGCAGAATTCAATTCAGCTTTTGTGAACTCAACATTTAACAAATTATTTGTTTCTTCAACATTCTCTAATAGCTCTTTATATTTAAGTTTTGTATTTTCTCTCCCTCTCCTTCCCTCTTCACTTATATTATTTGAACTATGAATTTTACTAAATGTTCTTGCCAATGTTTCAGCTTTATCTTCATCTCTTACTATATTTATATTATCCATTTTTATAGGATATTCAAACTCTTTCTTTTTGCCATTCATTCTTTTAATTATTTTCCATATTTTTCCCATTTTGGTTTCTCTCCCTATTGTACTACAGAAATTCCTCCAATAATCTCTTTTTGCGTTCTTAATAGTTCTTCTTACCATTGCTTGCTTTCTTTTATAATCAATTAAATTTATATAAATAGGATTCCCTTTTAATACCTTAAATGCTTTATTTCTTATCTTTATTGCTTTTTTACATTCATCTGTCCACCATGGCACCATTTTCTTATCACTTCTACATCCTGTTTTCTTTATTGAATTATCTGCTGCTTCCATAATTATTTTGCAAATTTCTAGATTAACGTCATCTATATCCCTTGTCATATCTACTTTCTCTAAATTTATTTGACTCAAATACCTAAATTTAATTCCAAAAAAAGGTAAAAAACAAAGCAACTGGACTTGTTTTCCGTAGTTGAAGACGTTTCGCTTCCTCTCCCGGAAGCTTTCTCAATTCAAAAAGTCTGGAGTAATGATGAGTAACAAGCTTTATACCATACCAAACAAAGGCCTGTAATGGCTTAGATAACATGCAAATTCAACCGAAACAGGACCACCCCTTAGTAATGGGCGGTCGTTAAAACCATTAAGCCAGCGGAATGGACCGAAACTGGTCCACTCCTCTGTAACGAGGAGTCGTTAGAGTGTTATTGGCTTGGCTTAAAGGAACAATGTTTTAATCACCTGAATGAGGGTGAGAGTTAAGTTGACGATTGGCTGGAATTAATCCTATAGCTGTGTTGATAAATGTATCATCTAAATAGGCTGGATTAGTGTGCGATTAAAGACTTTTACTTATTAAAAATAGATAAATAAAATAGCATAAAAAAGGAGACCTTTCAGTGTCTGTTGTTATATAACATGTCGATTTGACCATTTTGAATTTGTAAACCGTGCCCAACTGGAGCCCACCTATTGCCCATACTTGGTGTAGCCCATCTACTGCCCACATGAGTCATGTGGGCAGTAGATGGGCTGCCCACATGTGTCCCAAGAACAGAGCCCGCCCTGAGCCCATGCCCAGCTGAAGCCCTTCTAGCCCAAGTGAGGCCCACATGGGCCCCACCTGGACATGTTTGCTGGGTGGAGAGCGAAGCGAAAGCGGTGTAGTCGGCCGAAGAAGTGCGGCTGCCGCGGAGGCTTAGCAGCTAAGCTAATTCAGATCCCGCTCCCGTCCATCTGGCTTTCCAACGTCTGCTCACTGGACAACAAAATAGACCATTTACAACTCGAGCTCTCTGCAAAGAGGGAGTTTAGAGAATGCTGCGCTCTGATTCTGACCGAGACATGGCTCAACTCAACAATCCCAGATCAAGCCGTTAGCCTGGAGGGGCTAGCTACTTTCCGCGCCGACAGAAACAAAGAACTCAGCGGTAAGACCCGAGGAGGCGGACTCTGTGTTTACATCAATAACAACTGGTGTAAAAATGCTAGAATGATCACAAGTTTTTGCTCTCCGGACACCGCGACCCTGATTATTAGCTGCAGACCTTTTTATCTGCCTTAGAGGCCACATATAGCCTAATCTGATCTCAAGAGGGCCACACGAGTAAAGTCAATGCAAGATTAAATAGAACTAATAAAAGTGGACTTGTTGTTGATTTTATATTAAATGAATTTCACTTTTACACAATATATTATGAATAACCTCAGCGTTTTTAAGAAAAGTATGTGCAATTTAAAATACTTCTGTTAGTCTATAAATCCCTGAATAGCTTAGCACCTAAATACATCACAGACTTGTTATCAGTGTATCAACCCTCCAGACCACTAAGGTCTTCTGGCTCCAGCCTACTCTGCATACCTAGAACACGAACCAAACACGGAGAAGCAGCATTTAGTTCTTATACTCCACTTATCTGGAACAAACTTCCAGAAAATTGTAAAGGTGTGGAAAGCCTGAGTTCCTTTAAATCAAGAATAAAAACACATTTGTTTAGAATTGCCTTCAACTGTTCTAGTTAACTGAATCACCACTTTTTTGTTCTATTTTCTATCTACATTTTATTCCTACTTGCTTTTATTCTGTCTTATTTTGCTATATTTTAATCATGTAAAGCACTTTGCATTGTCCTTGTACTGAATTGTGCTATATAAATAAATTTGCCTTGCCTTGCCTTCTTGGTCTTAGTGAGGATGCGTGCAGCAGCGTTCTGGATCAGCTGCAGCTGTCTGATCCACTTTTTAGGCAGACCTGTGAAAACACCATTGCAGTAATCAATTCGACTAAAAATAAATGGATTCATTTTTCCAGATCCTTCTGAGACATTAGTCCTTTAATCCTGGAAATGTTCCTCAGGTGATAAAAAGCCGACCTTGTAATTGTCTTTAGGTGCTTTTGGAGGTTCAGGTCTGAGTCCATCACTACACCCAGGTTTCGGACCTGATCGGTGGTTTCAATTCAATTCACTTCAATTTTATTTATATAGCGCCAAATCATGAAACATGTCATCTCAAGGCACTTTACAAAATCAAGTTCAATCATATTATACAGATTGGGTCAGATTATACAGATTGGTCAAAAATGTCCTATATAAGGAAACCAGTTGAATGCATCAAAGTCCCGACAAGCAGCATTCACTCCTGGGGAAGCGTAGAGCCACAGGGAGAGTCATCTGCATTGTACATGGCTTTGCTGCAATCCCTCATACTAGCTGAAGCGACTGAAGCTGTGTGCTAACTTTTGATCTCTCCTCTATCGGTCCAAATATTATTACTTCAGTTTTGTTTTTATTCAGTTGAAGAAAATTTTGACACATCCAGGCATCGATTTCTTCAAGGCATTTACTCAGTGCTTGGACTGGTCCATAGTCACCTGGTGACACGGTTATGTAAAGCTGCGTGTCGTCTGCATAGTTATAGTAGCTGATGTTGTTGTTTTTTATGAGGGAGCATGTGGATATTGAATAGGAGGGGATCCAGGATGGACCCTTGGGGAACCCCACATGTGATTTTTGTCATCTTTGATGTAAAGTTACCTACTGATAATAAAAATTCCCTGTCCTTTAAGTAGAACTTAAACCAAGTGAGAGCTGTACCAGAGAGGCCCTCCCAGTTCTCCAGGTGTTCTAACAGAATGGAGTGATCAACAGTATCAAATGCTGCACTGAGGTCCAATAGAACCAGCACGGTGGTTCTTCCACAGTCTGTATTTATATGGATGTCATTAAACACCTTGATAAGGGCCGTCTCTGTACTGTGGTGAGCATGGAAGCCAGACTGGAAAACGTCAAAGCGGCTGGTCGTGTTAAGAAGGTGTTTAATTGGGTAGAAACTGTGGGTAGAACATCAAGACAGCAGGAGGAGGAACTTAACTGCTAAGTGATCTGCTCTAAACTTTTGTGGTTTATTTGGGTGGATTTGGACATTTGGTCAAAATCAATTCTAGTTGGAGACAACTTTGGTACTGAACTTGGTATGGATGTACAAACAGATCCTCTAATCTTTTGGATTTTCTCAGTAAAGAAGTTAGCAAATTTATTGCAGGCGGAGTGGAGTTCAGAAGCCACAGATACAGGAGGGTTTGTAGGAGTTGTCTTAAACAATACAAGAAGATGAGGAATGGTATGGAATTCCAACACAATTCACTACACGCAACAACTTAAAAGGAAATGATTTGTTACTCCCAGCCGCTTTAATCGTACATCCAGTTAAAAAATGCTAGTGGGACGACGAATATCGAATGGATCTGACCTTGGCGGTCTAAGCTGAAGTTCGTCTAATATATATAACCGTCCGTCCGTCTTCTTCCGCTTATCCGGGGTCGGGTCGCGGGGGCAGCAGCTTCAGTAGGGAGGCCCAGACGTCCCTCTCCTCAGCCACTTGGGCCAGCTCCTCAGGAGGAATCCCAAGGCGTTCCCAGGCCAGCCGGGAGACATAGTCCCTCCAGCGTGTCCTGGGTCTTCCCCTGGGCCTCCTCCCGGTGGGACGTGCCCGGAACACCTCACCAGGGAGGCGTCCAGGAGGCATCCTGACCAGATGCCCGAGCCACCTCAACTGGCTCCTCTCGACGTGGAGGAGCAGCGGCTCTACTCTGAGTCCTCCCCGGATGACTGAGCTCCTTAATATAATATATATAACTTTTAATATATATAACTTTTTAGAATAAAAAAAAAATAAAAAAAAAATTAAGGAGCGATGATTTTTTTAATTTTTTTATTCTAATATATATAACTTTTTAGAATAAAAAAATCATCGTGAGAGGTTGATTTTCGAAATGTCTGGCTGGTCTTAGTCTTTTAGGGTGTGGCCCTGTTAATGTAAGCGCTTTGAAGAAGAGAAAATAAGGCAGTTCTTGGATCATTCCGTGTGTGAGTCCAATGAAAATATGTAGCCTTAAAGAGTTAACTGCAGTCTGGTTAGTTTGAGTACTCCGGTTTAGGTAAACGAGGTGAAAGAGCCTCCTATCAAATTTGAAATAGAAGGCCTGTTCTGGAGCACGTGAAATATAAACGTCTATTTTTACTCTTTTTTTTTTGCTATGGGATCAATAAAATATGATTTAAATTTGTTTGTGCGCACAGTAGAAATCCAGGAATATTGGGCATCTGGACCATTAGAAAATAACACTAAGTTCCCGGGAAAGTGAGAAAGTGGAGTGAGATGAGAAGTGAAATATTCACAAATGAGTGATTGAGGTTGTGTGACAGACGCCTATGTGTGAGTTTAAATGATGAGAGCTCTGTTGTTTGACTAAAACGCATGTATTAAACTGAGAAAAAGAAAAGGTAGCTTGTGGACAACAACATCAAGTTTACTCAAGAGGATGCCAACGACAAAAAGCTGCCTTTTCTCGACTGTTTGGTGAACATGGAAGGAGATGGAAACCTCAACATTTAAGTGTATAGGAAACCCACACATACAGACCAATATCTTCTTTTTGACTCACACCATCCACTGGAGCACAAACTTTCGGTCATCAGAACCTTACAACACCGGACCGAGCATGTCCCGACTAAAACAGAAGGGAAGCACAAGGAACAGAAACACATCAAAGATGCCCTCCAAACCTGTGGGTACCCTAACTGGGCTTTTGTCAAATCAGCAAGAAAATCCAAAAGACCCGCTGCAGAACATAATGGTGAGAAGAATAAACGCAAAAACATTGTCATCCCATATGTTGCTGGAGTCTCTGAAAAACTCAAGAGGATTTT
The DNA here is from genome assembly GCF_011125445.2 of Fundulus heteroclitus. Classification (NCBI taxonomy): domain Eukaryota; kingdom Metazoa; phylum Chordata; class Actinopteri; order Cyprinodontiformes; family Fundulidae; genus Fundulus; species Fundulus heteroclitus. Next base: position 42,404 of record NW_023397009.1, read on the forward strand.
CTCCAAACACAAAATCCCAGTACATTTCAAACCAAACAGGACCCTCAGACAGAGGCTGGTGCATCCCAAGGACAAAACCCCCAAACCTAAGATGAGTGGAGTGGTGTATGCAGTTCAGTGCAGTGAACAATGTTCTGATCTTTATATTGGAGAAACCAAACAACCTCTCCACAGATGCATGGCTCAACACAGGAGAGCTACCTCCTCAGGACAAGACTCTGCTGTCCACTTACATCTTAAGGACAAAGGACACTCTTTTGAGGACCAAAATGTTCACATTTTGGACAAAGAAGACAGATGGTTTGAAAGGGGTGTGAAGGAAGCCATCTACGTTAAGAGAGAAAACCCAACTTTGAACAGAGGAGGAGGCCTTAGGTTTCAACTCTCAAAAACTTACAACACAGATATAGGATTAATTCCGGCCAACCATCACCTTAACTCTCACCCTCATTCGGGTGATCAAAACATTGTTCCTTTAAGCCAAGCCAATAACGACCCTGACGACTCCTCGTTACAGAGGAGTGGACCAGTTTCGGTCCAATCTGCTGGCTTAATGGCTTTAACGACCGCCTATTACTAAGGGGTGGTCCTGTTTCGGTTGAATTTGCATGTTATCTAAGCCATTACAAGGCCTTTGTTTGCCAATTGTATAAAGCTTGTTACCCCACATTACTCCAGACTTTTTGAATTGAGAAAGCTTCCTGGAGAGGAAGCGAAACGTCTTCAACTACAGAAAACAAGTCCAGTTGCTTTGTTTTTTACCTTTTTTTGGAATGACCATGACCTGGATGACTGAGAATCTTCACCAGCATATTGCACGCCAATTTGGGAAAGACACCCTGGGAGTAGTGTATGAGTATGAGAAATTACTTAGAAAACTTGCAGATTATAAGAACCATCTTCGTTTTAATTTGAGGTGTAGACAGCAAAGCCTCACCCCCAACAGCCTAAGACTGAATTCTAGCATTAAGGGTCACAGGGCAGAAGAGATTCTTAGGAATGCACAAAACAAACTGCTTAGTGAGAGGATAAGACAGGCCCACTTCACTATTGAAGCCCTCTCTTACAAAATAGATCAGACTAGGCAGAAGTTGTCAAGTTTTCTCCCTGAAACCTTGTTTGAGGAAGTTTCCAGTTTTGTTGATAAGGTCCAATTTTCACAGCACCTTAAAACAAAAGAAAGACAAAAAGCTAAATTCAATAGACTGCAACAGAAAGCAGCACCTACACTAGACACCAACATACCCCAGGAGGAGGCCATTAACATCAATGTCCAGGACAAGTGGGTTAAAAACCTCTCTAGCAGGTCGCTGACGAAACCGGAGATGGAGGTACTGAGTAAAGGCCTCAATTTTGCCATTTCTCCACAAGAAATACCCATTGTGGAACTGATAACGGCCACGGAATCGGCCATCAGGAACAACAATCTGGCTGAAACTGAGGCAGAACAACTCAGGATGAAAATAACAGCTACCCTATCCAGCGCCAAACCCCCTCCCTCCAATCTCACACCACAGGACAGGAAAGCCATAAGATTGCTTAGCCAGGACCAAAGCATCACCATATTACCAGCAGACAAAGGAAGATGCACCGTGGTCCTCAACACTTCAGATTACCATGACAAAATTCACACTCTATTGAGTGACACCAACACGTATGAGTCCTTGAAAAGGGATCCTACCAACTCCTACAAAAAGAAAATCACTGACTACCTACAACAACTAGAAAAAGACAAGGTAATTAACCGCCCATCTTATTATAGGTTATATCCAGGGGAAGACATTCCATGCTTATATGGACTTCCTAAAATTCACAAGGAAGGAACACCACTCAGACCCATTGTCAGCAGCATTAATTCAGTAACATATAACATTGCTAAACAGCTTGCTAGTATTTTAGCCCCCCTGGTGGGGAACACACCACATCACATAGAAAACTCCAAGGACTTTGCAAACAAAGTCAAACATTTAAAGATGGCACCAGGGGAAACCCTGGTGTCTTTCGATGTCACTTCACTTTTCACTTGCATACCTACATCAGAGGCAGTAGAAACAGTCAGGAAACGTCTTCAACAAGATAGTGACCTTAATAACAGAACTAATTTCACTCCGGACCAGATCTGTACCCTACTGGATCTTTGTCTTTTACAACTTATTTCAAGTTCAGCAATCATTTTTACAGACAGAAGCATGGTTGTGCCATGGGATCTCCAGTGTCACCAATTGTAGCCAATCTTTACATGGAAGAAATGGAAAAGAGAGCTTTGGGAGCCTTCAGAGGAACACTACCAAGCCACTGGTTTAGATATGTGGATGACACCTTTGTCAAAATCCAGTTAAAAGAAGTGGAAGCTTTCACAAGACACATCAACTCTGTGGACAACAACATCAAGTTCACTCGAGAGGATGCCAACGACAACAAACTACCTTTTCTCGACTGTTTGGTGAACATGGAAGGAGATGAAAACCTCAACATTGAAGTGTATAGGAAACCCACCCACACAGACCAATATCTTCTTTTTGACTCACACCACCCACTGGAGCACAAACTTTCGGTCATCAGAACCTTACAACACCGGGCCGAGCATGTACCAACTAAAACAGAAGCTAAGCACAAGGAACAGAAACACATCAGAGATGCCCTCCTAACCTGTGGGTACCCTAACTGGGCTTTTGTCAAATCAGCAAGAAAATACAAAAGACCCGCTGCAGAACATAATGGTGAGAAGAATAAACGCAAAAACATCGTCATCCCATATGTTGCTGGAGTCTCTGAAAAACTCAAGAGGATTTTCTCCAAACACAAAATCCCAGTACATTTCAAACCAAACAGGACCCTCAGACAGAGGCTGGTGCATCCCAAGGACAAAACCCCCAAACCTAAGATGAGTGGAGTGGTGTATGCAGTTCAGTGCAGTGAACAATGTTCTGATCTTTATATTGGAGAAACCAAACAACCTCTCCACAGATGCATGGCTCAACACAGGAGAGCTACCTCCTCAGGACAAGACTCTGCTGTCCACCTACACCTTAAGGACAAAGGACACTCTTTTGAGGACCAAAATGTTCACATTTTGGACAAAGAAGACAGATGGTTTGAAAGGGGCGTGAAGGAAGCCATCTACGTTAAGAGAGAAAAAACAACTTTGAACAGAGGAGGAGGCCTTAGGTTTCAACTCTCAAAACTGTTCCCAGAAATAAGACCAGCACGTGGACGCTGCTGGGTCGCGGCGCAGACCAATGGATACACACAGATGCTTATTGTAACACACACACATCTATAGGCTATATAAAAAGCATGTGCACTTTATTGTAATCAGAACTTTTGTTCGCACCCGTTGTACGTGTGAGTTTTGGAAATAAAAGGAGTTCTCCAGTTGGCAAGCAGAGAGGCCTCGTCTCCCTGTGTCTTCTTTCTGTTTTAAGGTTCAATCGTTAAATAATCTCCTACACCAGCAGTTTCAGGTAGGATTTGATATTACCGTTCTTGCCCCTGGAAGGCATTTTACTATGGTCCCTGGTGTCTCTAATGCCACATTTCGGACTATGGAGTTCCCAATCACCAGAGTTGTCCTCTAAACGGCTGTGTCACTCATTGGGAAAATTCTGTTAAAAATGGAGACAGGTTGGCAGTGACCTTGGGCTGGAATCTAGAGCTATATTTCCTGAGTATTGTCACCCAGCCGGCCAGGTTACCCAGTTGCTCGGGTACTGCTGGGGCATCGCTACGGTAAACTAATCTGTATGGCTCCTCACTAGCAAAGGTGTCACGGTCAGATGCGGAGGACCCAGAATTCAGCCAGACAAGCAGAGAACATCTTTAGACAGTTTATTAAAGGCAGGCAGTGCTTCAAAACCCGGGATGACAGGAGCAGACAGGAGGCCTGAAGGGAGAATCAGAGTCCGTAAACCAAATAACCAGTCCAGGGTCAAGCCATGTGATCAGATGTGCAGGAAATGTCCAGAACACAATCCGGGAGCAAAGTCAGGGCGTAGCAAAAGGTCCGGTACCCAGCAGGCGATCAGATCCGACATGGGCTAGGCAAGACTCAGAAAACAAGAAACAGAAACTGATCGGAACACAGGCAGGCAGTCAGACAGAGGAACGCTGGATATTGACTCACCGGAGGTTGGCAATGATCTGGCACTGTGGAGTGGACTGAAATGAGTATAAGTAGAGGAATGAACAGGTGACCGGAATTGAAAACTAATTAACTGCAACAGGTGGAGCTGATCTAAAGCAGGGTGGTGACTGGAAATGGAACAAACTGATTAGTGACTGGTGACAGGGAAGTGACAGGCAAACTGACTGGGTAACTGCTGTTAGCTGAATAGTGACAGAGTAAACATAAAAGTTCTCATAAGTCAAAAATCAAACTAAACAGAACCATAACTATGACATAAGGGGCCTCAGCTATGTGCTGGTTTTTAAACGGCGCAGAGCTGGGCCACCAATTAGGGAGTGGTGGCTCAGTGGTTAGAGCAGTGCGCTTGCACTCTGAGAAGGTTGCAACTACTCGGTGACCAGTGTTGGGGGTAACGCGTTATAAGAAACGCATTAGAGTACTCTTATTAGTTCTTTCAGTAACGAGTAATCTAACGTGTTAGTTTTGCGAATTCAGTAATCAGTAACTCCGTTATTTTCCAAAATAAGCACTCGTTACTCCGTTACTTTAAGAATTTCCCTTGATAAGGAAAGTGAAGTCCCTGCTTTTCTGCATTTAGTCAGGCTGCTTGCGTCTGTACCCTGCTCCTTGCCTCTGTGTGTGTGTGTGCGCGCGCACCTGTGTGTGTAAGCTACTTGTGTTTGTATGCCGGCAAGATGGCCGAGAAGACAGCGTTTGATTCTTGGAGGTAAGCACATTATTTTGAGTTAAACAGCGAAAAGGACAAGAACATGGGTCCGGCATAACCGATGCGTCGGCGCATGAGTCGAGCTCGTAGAGCAAAACCTGTGTCGATGCGCGTATGCGCTACGTGACCGATACAGGACCTGTTTCAAACTGACTGACGCGCCAAACTGTTTATGTTCCATCTAAACTGCGCGCGTGTGCTTTCGCGCACAGCATCTGGATTCAGCGCGCACAGCAAAGCTATGCTGCACAGTAAATAAAATCCAAGCTGAACTGTAAAAAAAATAAAATAAACCAAGTTTTTTAAACCATTTGGCAACTCTGGTGTGATGGTGTACCACGGCCCGGCTCAGTGAGTGCCAGGTGCTGATCGGAGCGCACCACTGATGGATGGGTTGGGCAGACGCCTTTGTGGTTGGGTAGGTTGCGCTGTGTGTCTTTGTTCTGAGCATCGTTTCAGAAAAAACGGCTGATCTACACTGAGTAGAAAGCTGCAACTCTGAGTAGTTCTTCCTCCCTTTGTCATTCTCTGCATGTCCGTTTTCAGAACAGATGATATCAGTCAGGTAACTAAACACAGCGCCCGACTGACCATTGAACGTGAGCATGAAAAAAATCCTGATCACTGGAACGCAAATAACGTGATTCACCATGGCAATGACAGGAAATAAGTTTGGAATTGCGCATGTCCTGCGAGTAGAATTAGAAATCTTCAAAGAAGGCATATGGACAATATTAAACCATAAGAAATAACGCCGTTGCTGCTGAAAACTGCAAGAGAAAATTGTTGAAAAAGTCAATGCATGCGCGATATGAAAGTTATGTGATGGAGAATTAAAGCTGCTTTCACCACACTTCACTGTTCAACACAAAAGGGGGAGTATGTGTGTGTGTGTGTGTGTGTGTGTGGGGGGGGGGGGGGTTGCATTGAATGGACATGGCAGCAAAAAATTTGTAAAAAAATAAATGAAAAAAGCCAGAAACGAAAATGTAACGCAATAGTTACTTTTACTGATAACTAGTTACTTTTATAGTGGAGTAACTCAGTTACTTTTTGGGAGAAGTAACTAGTATCTATAACTAATTACTTTTTCAAAGTAACGTGCCCAACACTGTCGGTGACACATACCATTATCACAAAAGGAGGCAGAAAAAAAACTAAACATCAGACACAGAGAGCAGGAGAGAGGGAGAGATTTAGACATAGACAGAGAGGCTGATGGAAGGATAGGTGAGGAAGCCATAGTAAGAATAAAGCTAGGCAAGGCTCATGACCTTTTACCACGCTGAGAAAAAGTAAACTGTGTGAAAAATGAGGAATTTACAGGTTTTTTTACACTACAGTCAGTCACAGTGAGATGTGTTCCAGTATAAAAACTTCACACAGCTTATGTCTAAGTAGGCTAGCTTTAACAATTAGGAAAAGGTGACCCAAATTCAACAGACTGTAACAATAGTCTTACTTCCTAGTGGCATTTGGATTAGACAGTGTAGCTCCCTTGAAAAAGAAGATAATTGTTAAAAGGAGGCTGATTCAAGGTTTAATTAAGACCTGCCTCCTTTTTAAGGGTTAACGTTAGGAATTTGGAGACGAAATGCTGCTCTACACACCCAGAGCCGTCCTACTTAATCTGGAAAAATACTCTACAAAACCCCTTTGCAGAGCTGGAACAGTATATTTTTAATCAATATTAGAAGAGAAAAAGAATAATCCAGGTGAATACAGGTTACTTAAGAAAATTAAGGCAACAATATTAATATTATTATTCAATTTTGTAAAATGTAGTGGACCATTTATTTGAATTTAAACAAAAAAGTATTTATCAATAAACAGGCCAGCTGACAGCTTTGCTAGGGCCCGGGACAACACAGTCTTTTTGGTCCCCCCCTCTGGACCTGCTGCCACCACACACACACACACACACACACACACACACACACACACACACACACACACACACACACACACACACACACACACACAGACCAAAAAAAAGAGAATTGATGTCTTAATGCCAAATAGAGCTCGACAGCTTTTGCTTTCACAAGTGGAGCGAACAGCTTTCGCCATAGTGCTCCGCTTGATTTATGCATGTAAATAGTTTTATTGTGATTCCTGCAGGGAGAATTTCAAATTATATGGACACTACAATGGGAAAGTAGGAGAGTAAAGGAAGGACAAGAAGAGAAAAAAGAATGAGAAGAGGTGAAAGAAAGAAGAGATAAAAGGGAAAGAATGATAAAACGTCTTCCGTCTGCTTCATCACCTGGAAAGAGAGATGTAAAAAGAACAGCACAACCAACAGACATAGTGTAATAGATACAATAGAGTAACACCTTGATGCCATTGCTAAATCATATATATTATTATTTAAGCTGACATGTGTAAAGTGATACCTGAGAAAAGAAAGTGAAAGAAAATAAATAAATAAATAAATTACGGGCTTTCTGTATATAAGTGAACACTTAATGCCTGGAACCCAGCACCTGTGGGAGTTTGTGAGAGTTCACTAGTTTATGTGAAAATTATCCAGAAGGGCCCCGCCCTCGGACCAGACGCCCCAGACCAGGCCCCCTAAGGAGGGGGGGCCAACACGACCCGTACGGGCCACCCAACCAGATCCCCCCTAAATACCTAATAAACCCCCTCCCTCCTCCACCTTACCCTAGCCACCCCTACCTCCCACCCCTTTCTGGGGAGAGCAGAAGCGTCGGCCCCAGACCCGGCAAGCCGCTTGCCCCCCACAGCAGCCCCCCGGCAAGACCCCGGACCCGGTTGCCCGCTCCTCCAGGCCCCAGATTCCGTGCCGCGATCGGAGATCGGGGTGTGCAAAAGACCCCGATCCTCCCTACGCCCGCTCAGATGTTGTGTTGTTGCATGTTGTTCTCGAGTGTGTTTCAAACTGGGAGCGCCGAAGGGGGTGGCCGGCACAGCCCCAACAAAAAAACTTAAAACCTCAAACTATTTGAAACTTGAAACGAACAAGCATACCCAGATGTATGTTGTTACTCACTAGAGATGCCTCAAACAAAGCTGGCCGTCTGCCTTCGATGTCCTTAATGCTTGGGGACAGGTTGAGAATTTCATGTTGTCTATGTGCGAATGTCGTTGCCATTTTTTTCTTTTTCAGTGAGTTGTCTCTTTTCCTGACTTCAGTGAGCAACCAAATACAGTCTTCTTCTTAACTGTCTTCATCTTCTCATGCTGGATATGGGGGAAGGTGATTTATTTCTACTTTCCAAGGTTTTTTCACCTTTGTTACTGATCTCTTTTTACCTGGTTCCTTGCATTTCAGAGCATTGCATGTCAACTGAGGTACATAAAACTCTCTCACTTTTGTACGATAATCAGCCATCTTGTATTTGATGCTTCGTTGTCAGCCATAATAACTAGAGAAAGAGCCAGGTTCCTTAAGACAAGGGTATTTTGTTATAACTGCCTCTGCAACATAACTAATCCATGCACTTAAAGGATAGGCTGTATACGTTAATATAGTTTCAGCCAACTTATCCAGAATGTCAGTCTTAACCTTGGAGGTAGGTGTCATGATTTTTAGTTTCTTAGCCCACATGCAGAATACACTCAGGAGAACTCCAGCAGGTTTAACAGTGTTTATTAATTCATTTCAATTCAATTTTATTTATATAGCGCCCATTCATGAAACATGTCACCTCGAGGCACTTTACAAAGTCAAAATCAATCCTATTATACAGATTGGTCAAAAATGTCCTATATAAGGGAACCAGTTGATTGCTTCAAAGTTCTGACAAGCAGCATTCACACGTAGAGCTACAGGGGGAGTCGTCTGCATTGTCCAAGGCTTTGCTGCAATCCCTCATACTGAGCAAGCATGAAGCGACAGTGGAAAGAAAAACCACCAATTAGCGGGATGGAAGAACCTCCAGCAGAACCGGGCTCAGTATGAATGGTCATCTGCCTCGACCGACTGGGGGTTACAGAAGACCGAGCAGATACACAACAAGAGAGACAAACAAGCAGAGAAGCAAACATTGATCCAGTAATCTGTTCTATATTAGATGAAAATAGCGGGTGAGCTGTCTTCTCTGGATGATGTCTCAGATAACAGAGCACCAGACCCGATGTACCTACTAGGAAGAAAAAAAAAAGAGAACAAAAAGTTATAAGCAGAAATGATGACAAGCAATGCATAATTGAGGAACAGTAGAACTCGATAGAGTGACAAAAATAGATCCTGATGCCCTCCAGTAGCCTAAGCCCATAGAAGCACATCCCCATAGGTAGGTCAGGGCAACATAAACCACTCTAGCTATAAGCTTTGTCAAAAAGTAAAGTTTTAAGATTAGTCTTAAAAGTAGACAGGGTGTCTGCCTCACGGACCAAAACTGGTAGTTGGTTCCACAGGAGAGGAGCCTGATAGCTAAAGGATCTGCCTCCCATTCTACTTTTAGAGACTCTAGGAACCACCAGCAGACCTGCAGTCTGAGAGCGAAGTGCTCTGTTAGGAACATACGGGGTAATCAGAGCTCTGATATATGATGGAGCTTGATTATTAAGGGCTTTATACGTTAGAAGAAGAATTTTAAATAATATTCTTGATTTAACAGGAAGCCAATGAAGGGAAGCTAAAATTGGAGAAATATGATCCATCTTGTTGATTTTCATCAGAACTCTTGCCGCATCATTTTGAATCTGCTGAAGACTTCGAACTGCATTTTGTGGACTTCCTGATAGTAAAGAATTACAATAGTCCAGCCTTGAAGTAACAAATGCATGGCCTAGTTTTTCAGCATCCCCCCTGGACAGAATGTTTCTAATTTTGCCAACATTCCTGAGGTGAACAAAAGAAACTCTGGAAACCTGTTTAATATGGGATTTAAATGACATGTCTTGGTTCAAAACAACACCAAGATTTTTAACTTTATTACCAGAGGCCAATTTGATGCCATCCAGATTAAGTGATTGATTAAGAAGTTTATTTTTTGAGGACTCTGGTCCAAAGATTACAACTTCTGTCTTGTCAGAATTTAAATGCAGGAAATTTAAAGTCATCCAGCTTTTGATGTCATCAAGACATGACTGCAGTCGAAGTAACTGAATGGATTCATCAGGATTTATGGATAAATATAGCTGAGTGTCATCAGCATAACAGTGGAAATTAATCCCATGCTGTCTGATAATTTTGCCAATCGGAAGCATATATATAGTAAAGAGAATTGGTCCAAGGACTGAACTCTGTGGTACTCCACAGGTGACCCTAGAGTTTGAGGAAGATTTAATGTTAACATGAACAAACTGGAATCTGTCCGACAGATAAGATTTAAACCAGCCTAATGCTTTCCCCTTAATCCCTACAGTATGCTCAAGTCTTTGAAGGAGAATATTGTGATCAACTGTGTCAAATGCAGCACTGAGATCTAACAGGACAAGTATAGACACAAGTCCATTATCTGAGGCCATGAGAATGTTATTAGTGACCTTCACCAGAGCTGTTTCAGTGCTATGATGAGCTCTAAAGCCTGACACTCCTCAAGTAGGTCATTACTTTGTGAATGTTCACATAGTTGATTAGCAACTACTTTCTCAATAATTTTAGATAAGAAAAGAAGATTAGATATAGGTCTGTAATTTACTAACTCATCTTGATCAAGCAATGGTTTCTTAAGTAAAGGTTACAACTTCTGTCTTGTCAGAATTTAAATGCAGAAAATTTAAAGTTATCCAGCTTTTGATGTCATTAAGAAAGGGGAAAGGGAGGTGGATGACAGCGGGCGTCACACTTGAGGTAAGCTGGAGGCAAGAGTGCAAAGGAAGACTGTGGGACAGAGAGCGAGAGGTTAGACGCTGATAACTTACCACAAAACTAGAGGAACCCGCCAGGGGAGAGGAGACGAATTGGTTCCAGTAGAGGCAGACTGAAAGAGGTGGTTCGGCAGGTGGTTGCGGGAAGGCGGCTGTGAGGCAGGGAGGCTGGGCGGTGGAGGGTGAGCGGAATCTGATGGTGAGGCTTGGGAAGGCAACCCGGCCGGCAGCCTTCCGCTTGTATGCCTCCCACCCTCACCACGTAATGCGGATCACCTGCCGATCACCGACCACCTGCAGAGAGAAGGTTGAGAGCCGGCGGTGGCCTGACAAGTGCTGCTCGGCTGGATCCTGACAGTAGGGAAAATATTTCCATTCTTTTTGTACTCTTCGGTGGCCCTTTCAAGGTATATCTCAGTTTTTTATGCTTGCTATGGAATGGGGAAGTGCTTTGGCAGGGGCTTGCATCATTTTGTGGTCTTCTGCCTTTTCAGAATAATGGGATCCTGGGAAGGTGTCATAGCAGCTGAGTCTGCATTTCATGCTGCTGACTCGGCATGCAATGGATCGTAGTCAGTTGACAGTTGACCAGGGGAACTGTTGAAACTTTCATCAAGCGGAGCCAAGGTTTGGACAACAGGGTTGTGACCAACAACCTTCACGGTGTCTTTGTCTTTTATCTGATCATTTCTGCGGACAGCAAAGTAGTCCTCAAATTCTCTACTGTTGGTGGGATCCTTGATAGAAGGAGCAACTTGTCGATTTTGTCATCAATAATCACCGAGAGCTTTGCATACATCTTTCCTAGCCTAGGATGAAATGTAAATAGGCAGAGTTAAATTCCCATTCTCTTCACATTAATAAAATCTACACTTGTCATGTTATCAGTTTGTAACAGTATTTAAAGGAGGAATAAACAGTATTTCACCACTAGATGGGGCTTGAGCACTGTCTGTAGACCAAAACAAGATGTGTATCAAGTCATGCCTCTATCTACTGTAACGCCAGTTCGGGACGTGACAGACTGCATTTCCCATGATGCAATGTGGTCAAAATGGCCACCAACTCCCATCATGCAACACGGCCCAAAATGGCCACCGACCCTAACGACGAAGCGACATGATAATGTTACTATAGAGGGTTCTATAAGCGATGGACACGCTGCACTCATCCTTCTTACTTGGCGCCCCACCAGACTAGGAAGACACCCACAGCTGTTCATTCCTTTGGGATTTTCCCCAAGTGCCAAATGCTCAATTTTCTCGCTGGACCGAGATTTACAGAAGCAACTTCATCCCTGCACTGCCAATGCAGGAGGTCGACTTAAAAAGAAGTACTTTCAAATCCACTTCGATCAAAGACTGAGAGCCGTTATCTCCCGGTGATCGTAAAAGGGACCACGCTTTTGTTTTGGCCAAACAAAGCACCCGAAGAGCCCAGAGACTTTGGGGACCCCCTTTCCTTGGTGCCTGACGGACCTGCGTTCGCCAAAGCACTCCAGGATGCCCCCGGATTTGGAGCTGGGACATCCCCTGAGACAACCCAAGTAAACGGGACTTTCCCTCTTTTTATTTCTCTTTCACCCATTAGGTGATATTATTTAATAGTGCCTGGGCAGAGAACCTATTAGGATTTAGTTTTAATGCTTAATTACTCCAAGACGGAGTTTGTTTAACTGCTGGATATTTTCTGTTGTATGTGCATGCGTTTTGTAAGTGATTTTGGGTGTGTTGATTTGTGGTTCATAAGTGACTTAACAAATCTCTTTGTTAAACCTCAGTTTGCGGTCTCCCCTTAAATTTCTCATTCAGGCCGCCCTCCTAATCAAGGTACCACCCCGCATTGGCATTAGCGCTGGTTACATCATTAAGACCTCCCCTTTACGCATCACACAAGGTTGCAGGTCATGTGTCGTCATAGTCGCCATCTTGGGAAGGTGCAGCGTAGCTAAGCTTTAACTTGCTTGTTGACAACGTCGAGGCGCCCATCCAGTTTCTCAGAGCTGTCTCTGCCTTGCAATGCTGCTACGCCAAATGCTGATGTCTTGAATGTGATGTTTAAACAATTGTGAGTTGAACTAAAATTTGCTACCTCTCATTTTAATCCATTTTGACTTATTTTCACATATTTTCGCATGTTAATTTTAGAAGTGAGTAGAGTTTCCAAGGTTGTTGAATTAGAATAATTACTGTCCGTCCGTCCACCCGTCTTCTTCCGCTTATCCGGTGTCGGGTCGCGGGGGCAGCAGCTTCAGTAGGGAGGCCCAGACGTCCCTCTCCCCGGCCACTTGGGCCAGCTCCTCAGGAGGAATCCCAAGGCGTTCCCAGGCCAGCCGGGAGACATAGTCCCTCCAGCGTGTCCTGGGTCTTCCCCTGGGCCTCCTCCCGGTGGGACGTGCCCGGAACACCTCACCAGGGAGGCGTCCAGGAGGCATCCTGACCAGATGCCCGAGCCACCTCAACTGGCTCCTCTCGACGTGGAGGAGCAGCGGCTCTACTCTGAGTCCTCCCCGGATGACTGAGCTCCTCACCCTCTCTAAGGGAGAGCCCAGACACACTACGGAGAAAACTCATTTCAGCCGCTTGTATCCGGGATCTCGTTCTTTCGGTCACGACCCAAAGCTCGTGACCATAGATGAGGGTAGGAACGTAGATTGACCGGTAAATCGAGAGCTTCGCCTTTTGGCTCAGCTCTCTCTTCACCACAACGGATCGGTACAGCGCCTGCTTCACAGCAGACGCTGCACCAATCAGCCTATCGATCTCCCGCTCCATCCTCCCCTCCCGCTAGAGATCTCCCGCTGGCTCTAGAATAATTACTGTAAAAGGGAATTGCTTTGGTTCAATAAATAGCAACCTGTGGAATAGTAATTGTTTGTGTTCATTCCAATTCAGAGTTGCATTGTCTTTTAGAATACAGAGTTGCCTCTTTTTGAGTTAACATCCGACATAAATACAGAGACATTATCATTGGATTGGTAATAAGGAGTAAGGGTTTAAACTATAATTGCCGTTATAATTTGAGTTATCAACACTGCTGGATAAATCACATTGGCCAGAAACCGATCAGACCTTCTGCTCCAGCATAAATGAGTCCATAACAGCTAATTAATAAATGCATTAGTGTTATAAATCATTACAAGCTTATAGCCTGGAATCACCACCATTTGAGCCATATTTTGTTATAGCTACAATTTGAGTTTGAATGACCTATTATTAAAATTATAATATGTCCCTAGCAGCCTCTGGCTAGCAGCGTTGTCATGGAGACTCCCTCACAGCTGCAGCCCTCTGTCTTAATTATCGTTACCTTTATCATGTTTGGTACTGAGGTGAATGTGTGATTTTAGTGTCTTTGGAGCATTTCTGCAGCATATAGCAGGGGTAAAAGGGGTCAAAACTGGATATTTTACCCCCCTAACATGAAGATGCTTTATCCGACATGGCCAAAATTTGTTGTGGAGCTTTCTCTGTAAAGGAAGTACAGAAAGTCTGAAGCAGAAGTTGGTAGGACCTTCCTAGAGCTACTTCTGGTTAGCAACATGCTAACTGTTAGCCGCTAACATGGTTGTCTTCAGTATGACCGAGTGATGGTACTCTCTTAGTTTGGTCCAAATCCTGTACTGGGAAGTGCCTCAAAAAGTGAGAAAATACGATTTTGCATGTGTTTTGTTTATTACATCGCCATGCTAACTCAAAATGGCGGCTGATACAAAAGAGCACTTGACTGGATGAAGACGCACATTTTGATATATATATTATGGGGGTGAAAATATAATATCCTTAAACTGCCACACCGGGTTGTGATCTGGCGTCCTCTAGACTGCCAGTGCCACAACTTAACCCGAGCCATATATGGCAATGCATTTTGCAGACCCTAACTGTGTATGTTCCCAGTAAAAACCATTGGCTTAGATGTGGCACAAGCAGCACTTCATTTCTCCGGAACCGTAAATGCTAGAGAAGTAATTTTTACAGCTTTAATTCGGAACGGATAGGGCAACATGACAAACTATCTGTTTATGCTGGAAATATGTTAATAATGGCACAAAAGACATTTCTGCAGCATTTAGCAGGGACAAAAATCGGTTAAAAATGGATATTTCACACCTCATAGCTTGGAGATGCTTTATGTGACGTAGGCCAAATTTCTTGTGGAGCTTTCTCTCTAAAGTAAGTATAGACTGTGAAGCAGAAGTTGGTTGGACCTCCTAGAGATACTTCCAGTTAGCAACATGCTAGCCGTTAGCAGCTGACATGGTTGTGTTCAGTATCACCAGGTGATGGTACTGTTAGTTTCGTCCAAATCCTGTGCTGGGAAGTGCCTCAAAAAGGGTGCAAATACTTAATGTCACCAAAGGTTAGCAAAGATCATGGGTCAGATCGGCCTCCTTTAGCAACTCAGCCTCACCAAATCTGGGCGCAGAACTAAACATTTGACTAAAATGGTGTGTAGTGCCATTTTCCACAGATGGGTGGTGCTGTATCAGCCGGGGGGGGGGTCGTGTCTGGGCATCCTGGCAGGTCCTGTTGGAGTCAGAGGCCCAATAGGAAAGCATGTGAAATCAAAAAAGGAACAGAAAAGTGACACATGCCTGACAATCACTGGAAATTTTGTAACTGTTAAGAGGAAGTGACTGTGCGAATTTCAGATTTCTACATTCATCACAGCCACTGCAGTGGGCGTTGAAATTTGCCATGCAATGTCAAAGGCACATGTCCCTGGCCTGTAGTAACCTCTGGCCAGCGTAGCTCCGTTGTCATGGAAACTCACTCACACCTTTGCTGCACGCATGCAGACACTTTGGGTCAGAGTCTGTCTAATTCGAATAGAATGGAATACTTTGCCTCGAACAACACTCGATATTTCGTGAACCGTAGATAGTAGAGACGTCATTTTTTCTGCGTTTATTTCGAAACGGATAGGGGAAGAATTCAAACTATCGTTTTTTGCTGGAAATATTTTATTGAAGGCGCAAAAAATTATGATATTAAGGGGAGTTTTAATGAAAATGCAAAAATCCTCTAAAAAGGGTCCTGAACAAATCGCTGTAACTGTAAAAGTATAAGAGATATCCAAATAATTATTTCACCGTGAGTTTTAGCAGGCTTTTGAGGATGATGGTGCTTATTTGCGCTTTGGGTGGTCAACATGACTGGAAAAGCGCTATATAAGTTCAGTCCATTTACCATTTACCATATTTTTATGTTTGTACAAAAATCGGTGTAGGCACAGCGACAATGTAAAAAAGTGGATCATGTGGAAGTATGCAGGTCCAAAGCGTTTTCATGATTTTGCACATTCGCTACTCCCAAACAAATTGTTCCTGCGGCAAAACCGTAACAGTTATCCACAAAATTCCTTTTTTGTGAGTGCCAGAAGGGTCGGGACATTCATGTGTGAAAGTATCATGCCTGTACATGAAACGGTTTAGGAGTAGCGACGATGCGAAAACATGTGTTGTTTGGGATTTTCAGATGTAATTTTTCACAACGGCTCCATAGGAAATGAATGAGGAGGGTTTTGAGTTTTTGGTGGTCTGAGGGGATTTGTGAAAAATCTATAAATCCTACACCAATGAGGGTTACATTTCCTGAATCCAGACAAAAATACCTACGTTTTGATGTATAATTTGTCTATGTAGAGTGAAAATTGAGCGAGTAGGCTAAAGTTGTTCGGAGTTGTGAAATCTTTGAAAACGCCACAGTGGGCCACTCTGGCAGTTGAAGAATTCCGTCATTGACTTTCATTATAAACGATGATTCCGCAGATTTTTGGACATGAGCTTTGAAGAGTAACTGTAAGAAAACCATAAAAGATATCCACATCCCATTTTCACTTTTGAGTAGTTCAAAGATATATCTACAAACTGGAAGTTAAACGGTGTTTATAGGTGAAAGCATGACGATACAATACAGCATTGAAAATGGTCATTTCAAGGCTTTTTTGAGGCTTTCTCTGTACCTGACGCCATTTATTTCCTATGGAAGTGGTTTTTCGCTAATTGCGTTGCCATGGTAACTCGAATCCCCAATAAAAGTAATAGCACACCACACCCGACCAAGCCGGACGTTTTGATACCTATATTGATGTGGTGCACACTACGGTTTGGGCCGCATAAATTTCTGAAAACATTTTGAGGTGCATAGTAATAGGTGCCTCCATGCAAATGCATTTTGCTGCGCAAAGCATTGCAGGAACCGTCTGGCATGGGGCCAGACTTTCCTGCTCGGCCGGGGCCGCCGGGGCGCTGCTGCTCCACCGCCAGCCACGCCCTGGCCATCCTCCCCCAACTCCATGTGACCTAGCCGCTCTCTTAGCAGCCGTCACTGTCCTGCGCTCTGAAGGGACCTAACGCTCCCTAGTTTTAAGTTGTTTCAGCTTTGCCTTTGTTCTTGAGTTTTAGCACGCCTTTATTCTTGAGTTATTTAGCATCCCTTAGTTATCCGAGGTAAAGAAGAGACACAACGATAAAGTGGTAAAAGAAAAGATGGCCAAGACCTTCGTATACAGGAGACAGGAGGTTGTCAAAGACAAGCCCATGGTTGCGGAATTCAAGATCAGATGGCCAGGATTGTTCACTGTGGCAGAGGTAGGAAATGCTTCTTTATTATTTGTTTAGCAATTCTGCAGTTTTGGATAGTGACAGTGTATAGACAGAAAAGGGCAGGGGGGAGCAGGGATGACGTGCATCAAAGGGCCTGAGGTCAGATTTGAACCCCTGATACAGTAAGTATATTTTGCCGCTGATAGAATGTAACATGGGAATGTTAATTATTTTGTGTCAAATGTAACCATGCCACAGGTAATACTGTTTAGAGCGCAGCCTGTTTTTTTACATTCTGTTTAAATGTTTTAATAGGTGCTAATATGTTGTTTATTGACATTATGTTTTCAGGTGGAAGCAGAATTTGTAAGGATCACTACTGGCCCCCTTGTCTCAAAATTCCATGCACAGCTTGACCAATACACTGCCCAGCTCATCAGTGTTCAATAAAAAGGGAGGTTCTACAGGGACTAAAATCAGAAGAACTCTGGACCCAATCACACGGGTATGTTTTGTTAACAGTAGAGAACATTGTGGAATTTTAAGTTGATTTAACCCTAACCCTGAGTAAAAAATGTTAAGCGCAACAATTTTTTTTTTTGAGAATGAAACTGTTGAAAAGACAAGGGGGTGCATCCTAAGGGCACTTTGTATCTATCTAAATGAAGACCCGAACATCCTCTTCAAAGAATACCAGCCGGGAGGAGATGGGAAGGGGATGGAGGTGGTTTGAAACCGGTTGACAGAGTCCAAACCGGACACGCGCAGCCACTGCTTGCTCGCTGAGGAGAAGGCCGAGACGAGGATGTGGAGTTCTTTTTAAGATGAACCCAGGATGCTGATTGGCTTTAAAAAAAATGGTTTTTACCTTTTAATCAATCAAATCTTTAATAACCTTTTTAAATTTGAACAGCTGCACTTGGTTGTATGTCTTACATGTTTTCCCTCTTATCCATGGAGCGTCCACTTATTTTTACTCCAATAGCTCTTGTTGAAGTACATGTGTAAAAGTTTGAGTATCTATGAAAGTAAAATTTTAGTTGTTTGCATTGATTTGTATCTGTGTACGTACACAACTACAAATTCTACTGTTACAGCTGCTCAAACCTTTTCACCAACGATACCTTTATTGTTGCACTATTTTTATTTAGGGGAAACCTGAAAGGCAAAAGTAAATCTTTGGACATCTACAAAATTTGTGATTGGTTGTCTTCTTCTCCATTATAGAAAGGATGCTGATGGTACTGCTGCACAGAGGGAGCTTGGGCTACTTACCCTTGTCATCTACAGCAACAAAGTCGGGGGAGGTGATGCCACCACTCCTCAAGCTGATGTTGGACTAGTGGTCGAGGGTGTTGAAGTTCTACATGACCTGGGGGACATCGCTTCTGCATGTGCACTCTTAATAGGTGTAATATACGCACTGAACCTCAGTTATCCTAAAGGACTGAAAGCCTTCTTTGAAGTTCTACAGACGCTCTTCCTATAACTGGATACTGTCAGGACTCAGCCAGCAGGGCTGTGCAGCTCACTGCCAGTCCTGCCATCTCTGCTTCCTCCACAGGTGTTCGTGGTTGACTGGTGGGCGGAGTACGCACACCTGCAACTCATTCAGCAGCACCGGAGCGGCCTACAAGAACAGCGCTCGAACAGCGAGAGGACGCCAGAGTGTTATCGTTGCGGTATGCCTAACAGCCACGACCTCTTGCCAGCTTTTCCCAACGACGTTAATTTTTACCTTTGTGTCTCTCAAGGGTACCTTCTTGTGCTCCGACGTTCCCTTCGTGACTCTCCAGTTCCTCTGTTTTCCTCCCGAGTCGATAACCTCACCCCTGGACCCAAGGCTCCCTCTAACGTCCTCCGGTTCCTCTCGCTGTTCTGGATCCCTGGAACCCACGGTGCTGCTCGGACCCCCTCGCTCCACTCTCCAGCAGCCCGGACACCTGCCGTCAACAACTAAGCTGAGTACAAACACACCTATCCTCCCCGGTCGGGCTCTCTTGCGCCTCGTGGTAAGCTTACGCTCACTAGTTAATTCACTGATCTTACTTACTTCTAGATTGATCCGGTTCCCTGGTCCTGAGCCGTCTCCTTCCCCGCAGATTAGATCTGCCGTCTTGTGAATCCTCTGAGTCAATAAAACCCCTTAAACTTCTACCTGTGTCACCGAGTGTGTTCTGCATGTGGGTCCGCCACCTTAAGGCAAACATAACAGATACTAGCAACCTTTTTGACAAAGGTAAAGATACTCATGAACAAAATGTATGAATAAACCCAACCATTGACTGGGATGCTGAATGTGAACAAAAATGATTCTGTAAGAAAACAGAGCAGGAAAAAGAAATCATTTCAGAAACATAAACATTTGGAAATGTTTTGGAATACTACCACCATAAGTGAGTGTAATGTTAACATCTCAGGTTTATTCCCTTTCATATTACAAAAATAAGTTGACAGTATGTGTATTGTTATGGTTTGACTTTTATGCTGTTACAAAAATACTGAGAACTCCAAACCTACCTACTGTATTGTTATGCAATAATATTTGTGAATCAGACATATTTTGTTTTTATCCTGCATTAAGGGGCTTAATGAAAATGTTCTTTGTTGTGCAATAATGCTGCAACAAAATTTGAGATGTTTGCATTTCAGAGTATTCCCTCCTTAATATTAGAAATTTAAGTTGATAGCAGCACATGCAGGTTAGGCTGTTAGAAAACAACTGCAAGTCTGTAGTATTGGACTGCATAAAGGCAGTTTACAACTGTTGGTGTCTAACCATGCTACACCCTATGTCTGTTAGGGCTATTTGTGGGGTTGTATTTTGGACCCAGTGGCAAAAGAATGTTAAATGAATATTGTTTAATAAAGGAATTACCAAAAATATGTTGGGTGTACTAAATTTGTTTGTGTGGAACCTGTTGACAAACAAGAATTAGGTCACACTTATTAGTATAAAGTAAAAAGGATGAAAACCTTTTTTAATAAATTGAACTTAGATTTAATATTTTACTTGTACTGATTAGATACACGTTTAAAGGACAAATGCAAAATATGTAGCCTGGCATTTCCGTACGCCAGTTGTCCCCTGACGTTTTCGTACACCTGTTACCCCTGGCGTTTCCGTACGCCTGTTGCCCCCTGGCGTTTATGTATGCCTGTTGTCCCCTGGCGTTTCCGTATGCCTGTTGCCCCCTGGCGTTTCCTTACGCCTGTTGCCCCCTGGCGTTTCAGTACACCTGTTGTCCCCTGGCGTTTTCGTATGCCCTCTGGTTCCCCCGGCGTTTCCTATGCTTTTTTGTTTGCCAGCGTTGTAGACGCTTTTTTGTTTGCCAGCGTATTAGACGCTTTTCTGTTTGCCAGTGTATTAGACGCTTTTCTGTTTGCCAGCATATTAGACACTTTCCAGTTTGCCTGCGTATTAAACACTTTTCTGTTTTCCAGTGTATTAGACGCTGTCCAGTTTGCCTGCATTTTAGACACTTTCCAGTTTGCCTGTGTTTTAGACACTTTCCTCTTTGCTTGCGTTTTCTTCTCTATTTTGGTTCGCCCTGGTTGGGTAGTTTTTTGTTTGACCCTAGCCCCCCATCCTGAACCTCCCTCCGCCCACCCTGGTTAGATTAGTTTTGGTTTTGACCCTAGCCCGACACCCTGACCCTCCCTCCACCCACCCTAGTTGGGTCAATTTTTTTGTTTTTTTAGGCTGTCTGGAGACCGGACTTGGTGGTGGTGGGGGGGGGGGGAGGTTGATCTGGCTTTTTTTACTGTTAGTTTTCAGTTCCTCCTCTCACTCAGCCTACCCTCCACTCCTCCTGCAGTCAGTCACACCTGTTG
Source organism: Fundulus heteroclitus (assembly GCF_011125445.2). Classification (NCBI taxonomy): domain Eukaryota; kingdom Metazoa; phylum Chordata; class Actinopteri; order Cyprinodontiformes; family Fundulidae; genus Fundulus; species Fundulus heteroclitus. Next base: position 63,419 of record NW_023397009.1, read on the forward strand.
GACATTAATTAGTCAGACTCACTCTGCCTGCCAGCCTCTCTACTTAAGCCTCCCTCAGTCTTCACTTCCCTGCCGGTCCGTCATCAAACTCTACTCACTGCTCACCTGTCAACCTGGTTTTCCCCTGCTTGCTGTTGGAATCCTGCCACCTCTGAGTCTCAAGTGTAGTCTCTGCCTGCTGCTGGATTTTTCCTGTCTCACCTCTGACTCTCAAGTTAAGTCTCTGCCTGCTGCTGGATGTTTCCTGTCTCACCTCTGAGTCTCATGTTAGGCCTTTGCTTCAGCTACTGGACTAATCTGCCACCTCACAGCTTCAAGCCTCTGCCTACTGCTGGATTCTCCTGTCATCTGCAAACATCCAGCTCCTGCACCCATCTCCTCCTGTCCAGTAACAGACTCTGGTGTTCTTCATCCAGTATTCATTACGTTCAATAAACTGTCTAAACAAACTGTGTGTGTGTGTGTGTGTGTGCTCTGTCCGGGTTCATAACGACAAATCATGACACTTCATGGAGCGATTCTCCATGCAGGTGAACTGCAGGCTGTCCAGGCCAGCAGACATGGTGTCTTTGATGTGTTGCAGGAGGTTCCTCTCGAAGCACTTCATGGTGACGGGGATCAGAGCAACAGGACGTTCGTCATTGAGGCAGGTGATGGTCATTATTTTGGGGACAGTCATGGTGATGGTTGATTTTAGGCAGGCAGGGACCATTGAGACCTGCTGAGAGAGGTTAAAGATGTCCAGGAAAACCCCTGCTAGTTTGTCAGCACATACGTTTAGCGTCCGATCTGACACAATCTCTGGACCTGCAGTCTTGTTGGTGTTGACCTTCTTTAAAGAAAAGGTCACTTGATGCAGCTGAAGGACAAGGGGGTGATGCTGGACCTCTGGCTGGGGAAGATGCAGAGAGAGCTGTGTTGTTGCTATTTATTTAAGACCAAAACTATGAAATAGCAAAATTGAATGATTTTCTTTTCCTTTTAACTTTCATACTTGTTGATTTTCATCAGAATACTTTTTAGTATTTATGGGACTAAACAGAAGAACTGCTGTACCCACTCTTCCTGAGTATCAAACGTGAGATAAAGAGCAGGACAAAGATATTGTGGTGCAGATTGGAGATGGTTTTGTGATGATACTTTCCTTTCAACAGCAGAGCTTAATGTGTTATATATGCCCCATACAGCTTCATCAGTTAAATGTAAACATACATTGGATCATACTGCCGTCAGCTTCATGCTGACCAACTGCTGCTGCTTTAAAGTCAAATCAATTCAAAGTCCCACCATCAGAAGTTTATAAGAAATGTACCTGTCTCTTTGCCAGTGCTTTTGTAGCAGGTCCTTCAAATTCCAGCCGACAGGCCCGGTCTCAGGATAAACATCACCTACCTGACTCCATGAAATTGTCTCTTGAACAGTTCAAACAAACCGGCTGAATGAACGGAGCCTCTCAATAGTGTTTCCTTGTCATTCTAGTGACAGTTACTTTACAGGACTAAAAACATGTTTTTTTCCTATGTTATTTTCAAGAAAACCCTTCTATACTTGTGTTTTTCTTTTTCTCTTTCTTGCTTGATCCTTGGTGACTCTGTCTTTTATTCTCTCTGGGATAAATTGATTGCAGCGCAGGAGTTAATTGTAAAGGCATGTGTTTGGCTTCCTGATGGAAAGTGGATGTGGATCAGGAGAAGGTCAGTGTTCACAATGACCTTTTTTTCTCTCTTGGCATTGTAAATAGAGTAAAGGCCATGGGAGAGTGTTGAAATCAGGGTGAAAACAAGTTCTACCGAAGCACTTACACCTGTTTCTATACAGCAGTCAACAAAAGAGAAAAATAAATTTTTCGATGTCAGACACAACAACACATCCAATGGAAGACAGTGCTTCACAAAAACTTAGAGTTAAGATGCTAAGGACACAAGGAGTATGTGGGCATGAATAAAACCTTGGCATACAGTAAAAGTGGAGACACAATTTTAAAAATCTTCTATCCAAGAAAACATTAAAAACTGCTATTATTACTATTATTTCTAAAGCCATAATAATTTTATTATAATATTGCTTCTTTTGTTGTCTGGGATGTGTTCTGAAAGGCATGTTTTTGGACAAGTCTCATCTTACATGTTGAAAACCAGAAATCTTCCACATGTAACCTAATGCAAACTCATTTAAAAACTGTAAATTCTTATTAGTTCTGTCATGACACCAAGACAGAGGACCCAGTATTCGAACCAGACAAGTGGATAAGATTAAAGAAGGTTTATTAAAGACAGATACTTGGAGAAACTAGTCCATGCTTTTATCACCGTTTCTCTTGATTACTGTAATGCACTGTATGTAGGTATTAGCCAGACCTCTCTTGCCCATCTACTCTGCTGCTTGTTTGTTAGCTTAGACCCGTAGGAACGAGTATATAACTCCCATCCTAGCATTCCTTCACTGGCTCCTTGTGCACAACAGAATTCATTTAAAACTTTTGTTATTTGTTTTTTAATTTTTGAACAACCTGTCTCCACCATATTTATATAAGCTGATTCAGCCTTACTGCCCACCCCGACCCCTTAGAAGAGCTGATCACCTGCTGCTGCTGATAGTCCCTAAAACTAGGCTGAAGCTCAGATTTGACAGAGCATTCACTGTTGCTGCTCCTCTGTTATGGAATAACTTACCATTGAGTATAAAACACGTCTTCTCTTTTCCTGTTTTTACAGCTCTTTTGAAAACACACTTTTATTTCCTGGCTTTTAATCCAGTGATCTTGTTGTGTATGGCATTTTAAAATACTCTTGCCATAAATCTGGTTTTTAGCCTTTGATGTTTTGTGTGTATGTTTTTAACCTTTCTTTGTTTTAATGTACAACTGTCATGGTGCAGCTTTGCCTGCTGCACCATGGACATTTCAGGGCACTCTCAGCCTCCCATACTGCTGCAGATCCCATGCTCCACTGATCATCTACACCTGTCAGCCACTAATCAAGCCAGGACTCTTTCCACCTGTCATCACTACTATTTAAACCTCCCTCAGTTAGCTCTTCCCTGTCAGATCGTACTGTTTACCTCTGCTAACTTCTGTTACTGCTGCCCACCTCATCCAGTTCTCGTCCAGCCCGAAGGCCCTTCATCTCCGCCTGCCTGTTGTGGTTTTGGTTCTGATCTCACTCCGGTACTGCAAGTATTCACCTAGTCATGCTGCTTAATACTGCTGTCAAGTTCTGGTTCCTAGTCTCCACTCTGCCGTGTTGCTGGTCCTGCTGGCTCCATCCAGCTTGCCAGCCTGAGCCACTAACAGCCTCCTGCTTCCGTCTGGTCTGAACTCTGGTCTTCATCTTCAATTTTCAATTTTTCAATTCAATTTTATTTATATAGCGCCAAATCATGAAACATGTCATCTCAAGGCACTTTACAAAGTCAAGTTCAATCATATTATACAGATTGGGTCAGATTATACAGATTGGTCAAAAATGTCCTATATAAGGAAACCAACAATTCATCATCTTCAATAAACTCACAAAACAGAACTCTGTGCGTGGTTGTGTTTGTGTTCATCACAAAACATGACAACAACACTGTTTTGCTATTACGCACTGTTTAAAGTTATTTAATGTCCAACAGCTGACATTCGGACAATAACTGAAAGGAATGATTCGTGCACTGGCGTTCTTTTAACTGCAAATTCTGAACACATATAGAATAAATGTTAAAGAACCAAAGGGGAATGTAGTTAAATCAGCTTAACTAATTTAGAACAGCATTTGGTATGTTTAAACCCATTCACAATGCAAATTCTGAATTAAACAAAACATTATTTGATAAAAGTAAAATTTTTAAAGAATGATTTGCTCAGTAAGAATCCGTAACTTGGACTGGACTCACCGCTGATAACAGTTGAAGTTCAGGAAGCTTTAACAAGCAAGCCCAATAAAAAGGCTCCAGGCCCAGATGGATTCCCTACTGAGTTTTATAAGGAGTTCTGGAGTATTCTGGCACCAATGTTTCACAGAATGTTGCAAGAAATTCAGGAAAATGGCAGATTTCCAGCTAATATGAACTCTGCCACCATCAGTCTTCTGCTTAGGCCAGGCAAAGATCCTATGTTGCCCACCAGTTATCGTCCCATATCCTTAATCAACGTGGATATTAAAATAATATGTAAAGCTTTTGCAAAACGATTAGATAAAGTCACTCCTTTCATAATCCACCCAGACCAAACTGGTTTTATCAGAGGAAGGCAGTCATCCACAAATACACGCAGATTACTTAATTTAATAGATTATTCCTACAGTACAAATAATAAAACTATTATAATGTCTTTAGATGCAGAAAAAGCATTTGATAGAGTAAACTGGAATTTTTTATTCGCTACTCTGCATAAATTTGGTTTTGGCAATTTTTTTATAAATTGGTTAAAAATTTTATACAGCTCTCCTACAGCCTGTGTCAGGACAAATAATCAAACATCTTCCAGCTTTTGTCTCCAGAGGGGCACTAGGCAAGGATGCCCACTTTCCCCCTCACTTTTTGCCATTTTTATTGAACCTCTAGCAGCAACAATTAGACAAACAAAGGTTATTAAAGGTATAAAATGCATGAATATAGAGCATAAGATTAGTCTTTATGCTGATGATGTATTACTCTATCTTCAGCACTCAAACTCTTCCCTTTCTCAAGTAATTAGATTACTAGAATCCTTCTCAAAGGTTTCTGATTACTCTATAAACTGGTCTAAATCTACGGTACTGCCAATTAATTGCTCTTTCCAAAACCCCCTAGATTTACATTTGCGCTCAGGAAACATCACATATTTGGGTATCACTGTGTCGTCTAAACTTGCAGATTTAGTAAAATCTAATCACATCCCACTTTTAAAAAAGATAGAAGATGACCTGGATAGATGGAAATCACTTCCAATTTCACTAATGGGTAGGGTAGCTTCGATTAAAATGATGGTCTTACCTAGAATTAATTACTTATTTTCAATGATCCCCAATAAACCATCATCTGACTGGTTTAAATCTCTAGACTCTTCAATCTCTAAATTTCTTTGGAAAGATAAACCGTCCCGTATCAGCTTAAAGACACTACAGAAAACTAAAGACAGAGGGGGACTAGATCTGCCTAACTTCCATAAGTACTACTTGGCAAATAGACTACAATATATCATTAAATGGATAAAGCATAATCCTTTAGACGAGCCCTGGATAGATATAGAACAGAAAATATGCAATAATATCATGATTTCAGATTTGCCGTTTATTAGCTCAAATATAAAACGGCATATACATGCTTTAAAAATATCAATATCAGCTCTACTCTGACAGCATGGTGGGAGTTTCTTAAAATGACAAAGTCGTCACTTATCCCATGCAGTCGTACACCCATCTGGAACAACACTGACATCCTACAAAATAATAATATGATAAACTTTACATACTGGAAGAATAAAGGTATTGAATATCTGGAACATTTAGTTGATGGAACAGAGTTCATCAATTTTTCCAAACTAAATATGCAATATGGCATTAGTAAAAATATTTTTTTGGAATATGAACAACTTAAATGTATAATTAGAAAAAAATTTAAGCATATTAAAGGTGGTTTACAAATTCCAAGTAATATATTAGAGTTTCTAGATTCAACCCCCCCCCCCCCCCCAACTACTGTCTAAATCATACAGGACACTGACTAAAATAGATGATTCAATATCTCTTCCTATTATGAAATGGGAAGAGGATCTATCAGTCAGCTTTGAACAAAACTTCTGGGCTCAGATATGTCTAAGAACTTTCAAATTGACTAGAAACACCAACTTACAACTAATACAATACAAAATCCTTCACAGAGTACACTACACAGGACAAAGATTATTCAAGATGGGTTTGGCACAATCTAATATCTGTCCACACTGCATAGGCAATCATCCTGATAATTATATTCATGCGTTATGGTTATGCACACCAGTCCAGAGGTTCTGGACACAGATATGTAAGGACTTATCAAAGTGCTTATGCTGTAAAATTACACCTTCCCCATCAGTTTGCTTGCTTGGTAATTTTGAGGAAAGCCCTCTGGGGAATAAAATAGTTTACATGGTTTTCACTGCACTATGTATCGCAAAGAAAACTATCCTCATGAATTGGAAAAGTAAGGAAAATCTCAGTATCAATCAGTATAGAGATCTTTTGTTGGATCATATTAATCTTGAGACAGCATCTGCATCCACATCTGTTCGATCTCTTTGGGCTCCTTTGATTAGCACTATCACTTAGTGGAATGGGGGGCGGTGGGTTGCTTCCTGCAGGGCGCAGTGGCTGGGTGGAGGGGGTCCTGGGGCTCTGGGGGCACTTGGAGTGGGGTGCTTGGTGGGTCTGACTCCAGGGTCTGTTGCCCCCATCTGGGAGGAGCTTGGGAGGCCTACGGGTGGCCTACGGGAGGCCTCTTGGGGAACTACGCGGTGACGGATGTAGGTTACTGACCTGGTAGCTGTGCTGTCGCTGGGTGGGTCCTGGGTGGGTCTGGGGTCCCTGGGGCGCGCCACCCTCGGGCAGGGGGCCCCGGCGGGGCCTCAGGGGTTCCGGTTCCGGGGGGTGTGCCGCTTGGGGTCTGGGCCAGCGTGCGCCCGGGTGTCTGCCCTTGCACGGGGCCTCTGGTGCGCTGGGGGCCTCGGGGCCTGTTGAGCTGGTAGGGGGGCATGGTCATTAACATCTCAGGGCAGATGCTCTTCCCCTTCTTTGGATTGGCACTCTGCTAGTGGGGGGAGGGGAGGGAGGGGGAGTAGTGACTTACCCAGCCTGGATGTCTACTGTCGAATGTATGGTGAGATGTTTGAATGTTAGTGTTGGGGAGGGGTTAAATCTACGGGTGGGGTGGGGGGGTGTTTGGTGTACGTTCTGGTGGGCTTGTGTCCGGCCCCCTGTCCCGGTCCTGGTCTGTGTAGTCTCCCGGTGCGGGTTTCGCCTGGGGGGTGGGGTTTGGGATGGCTCGTGCGGGCTGGCTAGCCAGGGTCCCCCATCTTATTAAGTTATTTGTTTATTTATTTTTATTTATTATTATTATTATTAATAATAATAATAATAATAATAATAATAATAATATAAATTTTTTTTTGGGGGGGGGGTTAAAGCCAGAAGGCTTGGGGGGTGGGCTGGGGGAGGTAGAGGTGTTGGTCCTGGTGGGTGGTTGGCTGGCGGGCCCTGCGGCCTCTCCCCGGCCCCCGGGCTATGGTGGTGCCGCTGGAGGGGCCCCTTTCTCCGGGTGGGGCTTTCGGGGAGCGGGGGTGCCTATTGGAGTCAGTAGGGGAAGCTGGCTCCCTGGGTTGGCTCGCGAGTCCTTTGCTCCCCATCCCCAGACTCCTCCCTCTGCCTGCTCCATCACACCGCCACACATGTAGGTCCTTGGGGAGAGGGTGTTACTGGAGGTTGCCACCTTCTGGTGACGTCCCTCTCCCCAATTTTATCATGCATTTTAGACACTTTCACTTCAAACATTTTCATAACGCACATTCATGTAGGCCACGATATGGGGGGGTGGGGGGAAGACGTCTGGGGGGGGGAGGCTTATGTCGTGTGAGCCTCGCCTCGGGCGGCTCCCTTCACCCCCTCTCGCATTTAGACATTGAGGGTTCTGGGTAGTTGCTTGGAGGGGGGCGCTGGCACCAGCTTCCTTCCGGAGGGGGGGTGGGTTGTGCTGTGCACCCCCTTCGGTGCTCCCAGTTTTAAACACACCTGAGATCAACATGCAACAACACAACATCTGAGCGGGTGTAGGGAGGATCGGGGCTCTTTTGCACACCCCAGATCTTCAATTGCGGCACGGAGTCTGGGGCCTGGAGGAGGTGCGGGCCACTGGGTCCGGGGTCTTGGCGGGGGGCTGCTGCGGGTAGCCAGCGGCTTACCGGGTCTGGGGCTGACGCCTCTGCTCTCCCCAGGAAGGGATGGGGGGCAGGGGTGGCTAAGGTAAGGTCGGGGTGGAAGGGGGTTTATTAGGTATATAGTGGGTGAGGGGGGCTCTGGTCGGGTGGCCCGTACGGGTCGTGTTGGCCCCCCCTCTTTGGGGGGCCTGATCCGGGGGGGTCTTGTCGGGGGGGGGGGCCGGGGGTCGGGCACAGGCAGTCGTATTGTTGAATTGTGGTGACCCCCCCCACTTGGGATTTTTGGATGTGAATGCTATGTGGGAATGTGTGTACATGTTCCTTGTGCTTCCCCTTCTGTTTTAGTTGGGACATGCTCGGCCCGGTGTAGTAAGGTTCTGATGACAGAAAGTTTGTGCTCCAGTGGGTGGTGTGAGTCAAAAAGAAGATATTGGTCTGTGTGTGTGGGTTTTCTATACACTTCAATGTTGAGGTTTCCATCTCCTTCCAAGTTCACCAAACAGTCGAGAAAAGGTAGCTTGTTGTCGTTGGCATCCTCTCTGGTAAACTTGATGTTGTTGTCCACCGAGTTGATGTGTCTTGTGAAAACTTCCACTTCTTTTAACTGGATTTTGACAAAAGTGACATCCACGTATCTAAACCAGTGGCTTGGTGGTGTTCCTCTGAAGATTCCCAAAGCTCTGTTTTCCATTTCTTCCATGTAAAGATTGGCTACAATTGGTGACACTGGAGATCCCATGGCACAACCATGCTTCTGTCTGTAAAAATGATCGCTGAACTTGAAATAAGTTGTAGAAACACAAAGGTCCAGTAGGGTACAGATCTGGTCCGGGGATGTGAAATTAGTCCTGCTATGTGAAGTGACATCGAAAGACACCAGAGTTTCTCCTGGTGCCATCTTTAAATATTTGACTTTGTTAGAAAAGTCCTTGGAGTTTTCTATATGATGAGGCGCGTTCCCCACCAGGGGGGCTAAAATACTAGCAAGCTGTTTAGCAATTTTATATATTACTGAATTAATGCTGCTGACAATGGGTCTGAGTGGTGTTCCTTCCTTGTGAATTTTTGGCCATTACAAGGCCTTTGTTTTGGGCAGCAGTATAAAGCTTGGTACTGCACATTACTCCAGACTTTTTGAATTGAGAAAGCTTCCTGGAGAGGAAGCGAAAGGTCTTCAACTACGGAAAATAAGTCCAGTTGCTTTGTTTTTTTTACTTTTTTGGAATGAAATAGACCACAGGACTTCAGGATACGTTTTATGTGACGTTCAGGCACAACATAACTGTGACGTCTTGCAAGCAATGGAGCAATGTCTTTGTATGGTACCCCGAACTGAAAATAAAGTGCAACTAGTTCATCTACATCCATTCTAATGAACACGGTTGTCCGAAATACTCATGCGATCATGCAACAACTAAGTGGTGCGCACGAGAAACTAAGTGGTGCGCACGAGAAACTAAGTGGTGCGCACGAGAAACTATCTGGTGCGCACGAGAAACTATCTGGTGCACACGAGAAACTAAGTGGTGCGCACGAGAAACTATCTCGTGTGCACCAGAAACTATTATTTTTTTATTTCTCTTCGGTGTCCCTTTAGGGGCTCCGTAAGTTACATAAAAGGGTTTATTGAAAAAAGCAAAAAACAAAACCAGGAGATACAGGTGTTACCAGTCTTGAGCCAAAGCAGGTGGGAGCACGGAGACAAACTGAAAAAAACACAGCAGCAGGGCACTGCTGAAAATGTGAGGTGCTGGGAAATTAAATGCGTAATCTGAAATGACGATCTGGCAGTGAGTGGGTCAGTGAGGCAGGTATATGAAGGCAGGTGAACAGGTAAGCAGAATTGGAACTAATTAGTGGCAACAGGTTGGAAATGGTCTGGGCGACCTGGACTGACTGGAAAGTGGATAGGAAGGTGACAGGGGCTGTTTCCTGAGGAGAGTGGAAACTAATTAGTCCAGAACAAAGCAAAAAACCTAAATCGTGACACATAGCTTGGCACCCTGCTGTTCCTTGGTGCCTGTAAAACTCTCAAATTTCCTTGGTTACATCTCAGTCAGACTTTTTGACTCATGGCTTGATGGCACAACAGCACTTTGGTCACCCATGCGGTTTTCAAATGTGATTCGGAAATAAAGCTGATTGATTGATTGATTGATTGATACAACATTGCGCAAAAGACACAAATGTGTTTTAGGTTGAACATGAATATAATGTCCAGAATACAGTGATTAATAACAAAAATTCCCACTAGGTGAAGCACCACAAAATTGGTAATATGGTGTACAGTTGAGAACATGGTATATTCATGACAGGTGGGACTATTTAAGTGACTACAACATATTTTATTGATGACCTCCCAACAAAATAGGGAGAACGTGCTAAAGTGTAAAAAAAAAATAAAACAGTCTCGCAAGGAGCTGTCATATTCCTTCATGTTAATAATTACATATTATTTACACCACATCCATTACCTACATTGAGCTCGTGAGAATGTTGTTAAATTTGCTGTGAAAATCTGGGTAGCTGTGTTACCCAATAGGGAGCTTTAATTACCCATCCACAGGTATGGGACTGTGGACTGTGCAGGAAATCTGTGGTTTCCATTGAACTCAAATTAGTATGGCTTTATCCAAGACATCAAATCCTGTACAGAACTGCAGGAAAAGCGAAGGGTCTTGCAATCAATTTGTGCAATGTATCTTTTCAGGTAATGAGAAACTGTTGACTGTTGAAAGATTAGAAGCCTTTCACTGTTTTTCCAGTTGTATGTTGTTTCAGTTGTATGTTGTTTGCAATGAAATGATGCAGTCCCTCTGGTAGTAGTAGACTAGCTATATAAACCATAATTAGGACAGCAGCACTTAATTACATACATTAGGAATCCAGAATAATTACTTTATGTCCTATCTGCCAAAAAATGGATCCGTGTGTCCTTTTGTAGGGACTTCTTACAATCATATGCATCGAGTACATCCCCGCAATTTATTTTTTGCTCACAGAATAAACGTTCCTCTAAGCTTTTTAAGAAGGACCAGCTCTTTCCTAATGGTGATTATGTACAACAAATAAGGTGCTTTTAACGTACTAATTGCCGAGGCATTACTGACACCTCATCCAGGAATGGTATTGGCAATGTTTCACTGGCGGACAGGTGGCTTGATGGGCAATGAGCAGGTTGTGTGTGTTTGAATTTCCGATTCCCCTTGCCCCACGTCCGATGTGCCCCTGGGCAAGGCACTTAACCTCAAGTTGCCTACCGAGCTGTGTCTCGGTGTATGAATGTGTGTGCGTCACTGAGAGCAGTTGGGTGAATGTGGCTATAGTGTACAGCGCTTTGGGTGGTCAGCATGACTGGAAAAGCGCTAAATAAGTTCAGTCCATTTACTGGAAAGTAACATGCCTGTTTCCACCCTACTACAAACACTCTTGCTCTTCATGCCTGATGAACGGAACTTTCACTTCAACTTCCAGTGTGCAGCTATCACAGAAATCCATCCAAAAAAATTTCAGGCAGTCTCTCAAAAAACCACTTCCTTTTGCCTTTTCAAGCTGTCCATTGTTAAATGCATTTTCATGCAAACCTCAGATGCCATAATATTTGGGTCCTTGAAGGCATCAATGAAGTCGGTGAGACAGTGACCTCTTAACAATCAGTGTTACACGAGAAGACTGTGGTTCACTAAGTGCATGGGGATTATCTGCCTCCTCTGCAAGCATTAAGCAGATGGGGGCTGATCCACAGCTTGAAAAGGTGCATCATCTTCCATTTCAGGAATAAGTGCTTCAAGGTTTGCTTCAACCTCAGCTAAATTCAGCCTGTCCTTGTCAGGACTCAGCCGGCAGAGCCGCGCAGCTCACTGCCGGTTCTGCCCTCTCTGCTTTCTTTACAGGTGTCTGTTGTTTGACTGGTGGGCGGGGCGCTCACACTTGCAGGTGGTCAGCAACACCGGGACTGCACTATAAGAACAGTGCACGGACGCGGGAGGATGCCAGAGTGTTACCATTGTGGTATGCCTAATCGGCCACGGCTTCACGCCAAACTTACCCTTCTCGTGCTAAAAACACTTGCTTTGTGTCTCCCAGGTTCACCTCACGTGCTCCTCCGTTCCCTCTCGTGACGAACCTTCCCCGAGTCTCCTGGTCCCTTCTGCATTGGACGCTCAGCTCTGGGTCCCCACCCGACCCCACCTGGTCCCTCCCGCTGGTCCTGGATCTCTGGACTCCCTGGTGCTGCTCGGACTGCCCTGACCACCGGTCTCTCGGCAACCTGTCGCCACCTCCATCAGGCAAGCGCTGGGTCTGACGGCTCCTCCCTGGTCTGTGTTCTGTACTCTGTGGAGCTTACGTCCAGACTGACTTCCCCCAATCACTCCCCGGGAATAATCACCTCTTCTTGCCTCCTAGCTTCCCCGGTTCCCTGGCTACGTCTTCCCGCTGAGGCAGTTTTGCCCGTAACTAGTATTCCTTCGGGTATTCAATAAATCCTTTGTAAACAATCCTGTTTCACCGAGTGTGTCTGCATGTGGCGAAATCCTTAAGCCAAACATGACAGTCCTGACCTAAAACCAAACTGACTTGTGACCTATGACCAGGATTTATAACGTGACCAATGACCTAAGATTATGATTACCAGATGGGTGAACTGTGGCATGCCACCATTATTAAAAATTATGATATGTAACCTACGATCTGTGACCTATAACCTAAGATTTATGACCACTTTAATGATACCAGATGCTACCGGCCATTTTGAGGCAATGACTTCCTTATGATTAGCACAATCAAGGCTTTAACCATCTAACAATCACCTCCTAACTTTGTGGACTTACACGTGCATTTAGGATC